>NW_026555344.1:4667883-4699544 GCF_029017545.1 Prosopis cineraria
AGTATTCAAGATGTTATGTATTTGTGACATGATCCATATATAAACTTAATTAACCTATTAGTTTTTATAATAAGGCAAAAAAATGATTTGTATAAGAGGTGGGATCTTATGATCATAGGCAATAGCATTTATCAAATGTGTGAATAAAGGATAAGCTTCAAATTCTCCCAAAGGCTCCTCAGTACAGTTGATTTTATATCTTATTATTTTTCACATATTTGAAAGGAGGAAATATAAATAGAGAAAGGCCGCGGGTCTCGCGAAAAAAGCTAAGGACGCAGTTTTTTGCTCTGAAATTAAATTTTTTTGCATGGAGGGTTGTAATACAAGACTGGTTTCGGTGCGGATCACATGACAAAACAATCTGAACGGTTCAAATTTATATATTTTATTTTATATTATTAAAATAAAATTTATAAATTTTAATAAAATTTACCCTACCATCAATTGGAAAAATACAATTCAGATGTACTTTGAACAATTTAAATTTTAAATTTTCAAGTTACAACTTTTTTTTATTTTTTAAAAATTTTAGTTTGAAGATTACTTTTATTTTATTTTTTGATACTATATTTACTAAAATAAAAATTTATAAAATTTATAAAAAAATTTAATATTAAATTTAGATTGTTCAAAATGTATCTAAATATTCAGTTTATAAAAATTATAAAAAATTAATATTAAATTAGACCATCCAAATTAAATTTATATTGCTCAGATTAATGATGAAATATATTTATTAAAATTTTATAATTTTAATAATAAATATAAAATAAAAATATAATTTTAAACTTTTGACCATCAAGACTAAAAATCCGAAGGATCTAAATTGCTCATCATGCATGAGCTCCGAAATCAGGCTGGTTGAAATACATGTTAAAGGGGCGAAGGACATAAAACATTTTTACCAAAAGAAAGAGATTAAAAAAACTCGGGTTCATGTTGGAAATTAACAGGTTTGGAATAAGTGGGCTACTTGGCAAGAGATAAAGCGTCGGGATTAAAATTTATTAATAAGCTAAACTCACAGTTCTGCAACCAAAAAAATGGAGAATTATTAATTGAAGCTTGAAGGTGATAATTAGAGGCCGAGGAAAAAGAACGTACGGAGGAGCAGTAACGAGCAATCACAACTGGATACTTTATTAATACAACCCATGCAAAGATACAAAGCAAAAATAACATGCACGTACACGCGAGACGGAAGCCAAGGAAACTTGTGCAAAACATCAAACATGGACATAAATACAGAAAAAGCAGGCACAGGACCACAGGGGTGGTGCGCTGCATACTTTATTTAGTAGTGTGTATACGTATGAGCCACGAGCAAAGCCATGGTCGGCGTGTGGCGGATCACTTCTCCGGGTCGTCACAGCAGATGGCAGCCCAGTCGGAGAGCCCAGAAACGAGGCCGTCGGAGAGGAGCTTATGAACGGCCACACGGAAGACGGGCAACGGGACAACAATCCAGTCGGTGTCGCGGATGCTATAGCCAGCAAAGAGCTTGTCCACGGGATACAGGAGGCCTTTGAATTTGAGCGCGAGCTGGTGAACAGTGGAAACACGATCCTTCTCAGCCGCGGAGTGGGTCTGGTAAATCACGTGGTGGATTTTTTCCTGGCAATCATCGAACAGAGGCTTGTAGTAGTTGTCATGGAGAGGAGGAGGCACGGTGATGGAAACCTCAAGATTGTGGAATTCGCTCGTGAGCCGCGTAATGAGCTGCGTCAGAACCTCCCTAAACTGCTCGGGCTGGACTTGAGGATGGATGTGTTGGTAGTAAACGTCGATGCCGTCGAAATGGTAGTTGTGGATGATCTTTTTGAGGGAGGCGGCGGCGTTGTCAACGTCATCGATGGTGAGAGAGAGGGATACTTCTGGCTCCGGCCTCCGATGCTGAGGAAGAACTTGACCTTGCTATTGTTGTTTTTGAATCGGCGGATGTCTTCGGGAGTGACGTCGGTGATTTTGAAATAGGGACGGAAATCTCCATGCGTGGATTTCCCACGACTGTCGTAGTCTCTGGCGAAGGCCAGGGCCACGTGGCCTTCGAGGACTTCATTTTCGGGCACCGTCTTGTAATTGGGATGACCCAGAGACTTGAATTGCTCGTAACTGCTGGCATAAACCCGAAACCTGGGATTCACCATTGTGATCGATTTTGGGTTCTCGGTTAGCTTTTGTTGTGTTGCTCAACTTCCTTCTCGCCCTCATATATAATATGCATGGAACAGGCACGACGCCAGGTTGTGTCGACGTCACTGCTCCCTGCGTCATCCCCTCTCGCGTTATCTGGCGCCGATTTACTTCTGACGCATGTGTAGTCAAAGACGAAACAGCTGGCACGCTTGGTCACCCTCCCTCACGGGCCTCACAATCATAATTAAGCTCCTAGAGGGGGGGGGGTTTCATTAGGCAATGATAAATTAAAAACTAGTAATTTTTCATTTATTTGAATTTCACCTATGTTAATGTAACCAGATTCTATGGAGAAGTGAGATCTATTTTACCAAGTAATTTATTTTTTTTAATTTCACTTCTGCTTCTGCTTCTCTAGTCCCAATTACATGCTAGCTACTAAACAAGCCAGTGTAGTGGTTACATTTAATCTTTTTTATAACGGGCCTCTTTACTGAAGTATCTTCTATTCTTTTAGACTTCCCTATCAATATGCTGATACGTAATATATAAAATATATTTTATTTATTACAGACTTGTTGCATGCATGCGTATAAATAGTAATTACATTTATTTTCCTTAATTATACATCTTACATGACTTTTTTTTGTCCCGTTGGTGCCATGCTACGAAGTCTTCTTTATAAATATATTTATTTTTATTTGTAAGAAATGTTGAAATCTATTGTAGTGCCCCACTTTTAGACAAATTTTAAATGTAAAAAACGGAAAAAAATATAACTTTGGTGCCCACTTTTAGACAAAATTTCGAGGAAGAGAAATTGAGATGAAAAAGGAGATTTCAAAACATGTTCGATTTGTACTGGGGCGCTTTTTTTTTTTTTTTTATTAAGAAAGTGAGGAAGTAAGTGACTTCCATCATTCCATGGGTATGAACGCGGTGGAAGTGATTAATTTCACCAATTTTGATGAAACTAGCTTATATGAGAAGTCAAATCCATTACACCAATACCAAACAATCCTTTTTTTTTCCCCTTACGCTTCCACTTCTCCAATTCCAATAATTTCTTGCTAACGAACGATATAATTACATTTAAATTTTGATAGAGGCCTCTTTAATTTACTTTAACTTCTGTTCTTTTTAGACTTACCTAACGATATACTAATGTAAAATAGGAAGGGGAGAGGGAAGATAAAGAAGAGGAAGGAGAGAAACAAGGAGGGAGAAGACCGAAATTCTCAAACTCTTATTCAATAATACTCAAAAACTGAATATAAATAAAAAATCTAACTTTATTTATAAAGATCTAAAAATAATATAAAATTCTAAATCTAAATCAAATATTAAAGATACTAATATATAAGATAACAATAAAAAATAATTAAAGCTAATATAATGGTTCAATATCTTTATTTAAAATCCCTATTAAATAATCATAATATCTTAAATTAAACCTAATTATATTTTATCTCATATTACACCATTGCTCCCACGCTTGAAGAACTCGGCTCTTGACGAGTTAAAGTTAAGGCACAAATTTCGAACAGAAGAGCGAGATAAATTTCAATGGAGTGCTTGAATTTGGAGACCCTTTCCAACAAATGAGATATTGAAAAAGCAAGCTTTTGCAAGAAAAAGCAATTTGATATAGGTAAGTATCGGGGAATCCCTTCCAACAAATTAGGTAGAAAAGAATAAACTCCAGCAAGAGTGAATAGTTTGATCATGTAGAATGTCTGAAAAACCTTTCAATAGACAAAGTATTGTTGAATTTGACTATTAAGTAACGAAGTAACCTTGGGAGATGTAACTTGCAGATACGGAATAGTTGTAGCGTGATAAGATTGATCCTTGCTAGGAACAATTTGAGAAAGAATCACTTGTTCTAATGTATAGTGGACAACTTGATCATTGTTTAGATAATCTTCTACTAGCAAGGAAAGAGCTTCTGCCATTGTTGATTTGTTTGATGCTTGTTCTTCCATTTATTTCCTTATTTCATCAACCATCCTCTTAATCTCATATGTTGCCTTCTTAACTTCACCATAATCCCTTGTAAACTTGTCAAAATAACAATTCTGTTCTAGCTGAAAGCAACCCAGTTTAACTATAATTTGGTCTATTTCCTCTTGAAAGTCAGCTTATTCATAATGACAATGGGTACCATCCTCGTATTGATAAACATAATCATGTTGATGGCTATTAAAATACTTATATTATCATTTCTCAATGTACTCATGCTGATATTAGTTTTTATACTCATATCACTTATGATTAGCATACTTAAACTAGAGATAGCGATGCTCATAATTGTCACAATAAGTATGCTCATATTGTTGATGACTTGTATACTGATATTGTTGCTCTTTATAACCATACCAATAGCTCTTTGTCGATAAGTATCTTGCGATGAATAGACATACGTTGTTGATATTCATTACATGTGTACCATTGAGCATATTGTGGTAGATCAGCATATTCACACCAATAATCTAAATGTGTGTCCAAATGTATGTATATGTTTTAGCTTATATTGGCAACTAAGCATCATAACAATTTTTTTCTTTTCTTCTTTCTTTTTCCTTTTCTCTCTTTTCTTTCTCTTTTTTAGGAATATAAAAATTCAAATCAATAAAAAATAAAAAATTATTCAAAATGCCTGCAAACACATGAAGAAATTGCAAAAAAACATATGAAGAAATTGCAAACCTCAAAGATCCAACAGTGAACAAACTTGTGGAAGGAGAAGAAGACATTTTAGTCAGTAACATTAAATAGTGAGTTTGTTATACCTTATTTGGACATCTGAATTTAATTAAAAAAGTTGTACTTTTAAGATTAGCAACAAAAGTGTAATGAGAACCTAGCTTGGTGTACCAAATTGATATAACACGAGAAGGTGAGAGGGAAGATAAAGAAGAGGAAGAAAAAAAGAAGGAGGGAGAAAGTTAAAACTCTCAAAAATTCTTATTCAATAATATTCAAAAAACTGAATATAAAAAAACCTAACTCTATTTATAAAGATATAAAAATAATAAAATAATAATTTAAATTTAAATCTCAAATCCTAAATCTAAATAGAATATTAAATATTGATATATAAAATAATAATAAAATAAATAATCAAAGCTAATCTAATGGATCATATCCTTATTTAAATATCCCTATTGAATAATCCTAATATGCTAAATTAAATCTATTTTATTTTATCCTATATTACGCTATATATGCTAATACATATTCATAATATGAAATGTATTTTATTACAAACTTGTTGCAGGCATGAATAGAAACAGTAATTAAACTTATTTTTCTTGTACCTATCACCTCTATATCTTACATGACTTTTCTCACCGTTGGTGCCATGCCACGAAGTCTTCTTTATAAATACATTTATTTGTACGAAATGTTGAAATCAATTTGTAGACTTGTAGTGCCATTTTCAGGAAAATTTCAATGAAGACTTTTGATTGTAGTTAATAAAAAGGAAAACCTCAAAAACTCCGAAACTTCATTGTACTCCAAGGGCACTAAAGTGAAATTAAAATGTTAAGGAAAATGACAAAATTAATCCTCTCTACAAAACATACCTGGGTGATGCAAACACAAATTGTTCGTTTCTCCATTGTCTGTTGTTCATTACCTTACATTAACTTTTCATTGTCCTACTATTTGTTATTTGCCTATTACTTTCAGTTGATTTTATTTCAAGTGTTGTCATCATATTAATAATAGTTGTTAATATATTAAGTTGTGAAAAAAGTTGCATTATTAATTAAAAGTAATGAACAAACAACAAACAATAGGGCAATGAATAATAATATAAATGTAAATGAACAACTTAAAATAATGGATAGACAAATATCTTTCAATAGGGACAGTCAAGTAATTTCTCTCAACATTTTAATTGCACTATAGTGTCCTTAAATTATAGTGAAATTTCAAAATTTTTGGATTCTCTTATTTATTAACTATGATCGAGGTGTCTTTATTGAAATTTTTCCTAAATTTTCTATTTTGGCCCCACATGATGGCCTCAAGATTCGATCCCAGATGTGGATTTAGTGACTATATTTAGTCCACAAATTACGTGCATGTACCATTTGAACTGTTGAAACCCAGATCATCGATTCAAATAAATTCACTCATTCATTAATATCAAATAGAGTATAAATTCATAACCATTGATTTAAATTTTAATGGTTCAGATGATACTGGTACAGTCACCAAATTCAATCCATTCATTCCTTGCTTATCGTGTTAACCCTTCATTCTTAATAATTATAGTTATGAGAGCTATTTTACAATTTTGGGAAGTTTGTTTTATAAAATCCACTTCCTCTAATTAATTATCTACTTTAATTTACTTTTAGTTTTTTTGGCAGAAATTCCTCTCCTGTTGATAGAGGTGTTCCCACATTAGTTTTTTTTTCTGTAAGAAATGTTGAAATCATTTGTATTTTTTAATTATTTCTAAGTGACTTTACATTATATACATTTGTTAATTAATTGAGATTTTAATTTAAAAATAATAATAACATTACCGCTAATTGTTAGCTCATTAGTAATTGTTCCCTCCGTGCATAACCTGATCAACTTGCCTGCTGCTCTTTATTCCTGTTTGTTTGGTAATATGCAAGAGTTTTTGATTATTTGAATGACTGCAAGTGAAAGCGGCAGAGAAAGCGAGGTGAAAATAAAATTTTAAAAAATATTCCAAGAGAAAAAGTGGGTTCCATGGGTACAAATGTGAAAGTGATCAGTTTTACCAATTTTGATGAAATCAGAATTCAGATCCACTATACTAATTATAGTTTTCCAATTCCAATTCCTTGCTACCAAACGAGATTATTACTTCCCTTCTTTGACTTATCAATACGCTTATACAGTGATACATGATATAAAATACATTTATTATAGACTTGTTGCATGTATGCAGAGAAATAGTAATTAAATTTATTTTCCTTATATGCCTGTCACGTCTACATCTGACATGACTTTTCTCACGGTTGGTGCCATATGCTACAAAGTCTTCTTTATAAATATATTTATTTTATTTGTAAGAAATGTTGAAATCAATTGTAGTGCCCCACTTTCAGGCAATTTTTAAATATAAAAAATGAGAAAATATAATTTTTGCTTCCTATTCTTTTTAGTATGTTTTGGTACTAGTGCTTACACTTTTATTTTGTTGTTTCAAGTCCTTTAACACACTATTACAAAAATGAGATTTAATAGCATATATTTTGTAACAATTAAAATAAAATGTTGTTAAAATGAAAGTTGAAACACCTTCTTGTCCATTATTTTTTATTTCAAATTTAAAATAACAAGATATGTGGTATTTCTTTCATAAAATGCTATGACTTGTTGTTACTGAACAATTAGGTGGCATTTCAACTAGAAACACCACCTACTTATTATGATAATATTATAAAAATAATTTTACATATTATAGTTATTATAATTTAATTATTATTATTATTTTATTATTGATACAACTATTTCTATTGATTAAAAATGAAAAATTTTGGATTACATTTAACTAAAAAATATTAAAAATATAAATATAATAAAATGAAGAAATATAATGATTATTATTAAAATATTACTATTAGTATCAGTATCAAATTATTATTAATATATCATAAAATTTTAAAACTGAAAATGTAAAATTATAAATGTTTAATTTTTTTCAAATAACCTTAGATGGCGTTTCCTGAGATGGAAACGACACCTGATATTATTTTTGTATTATTATTATTTTATTTATTTTATTTATTAGTCTCTATTTTTAAATTTGAAAATAAAGACTTAAATAATAACTAATGTGTACACAAAATATGTTGCTTTTTGTATTAACTTATTTAAAAGTATAATGAGTTGTATAAAAAAAAAATGAAAAAGCGGGACACTAAATCAGAATCCTTAAACGTGCATGCATTTAATTAAACTTCAAAAGGAAGAAAACACACAGATATGGCAGACAAGTAGAGTAATTTTGATCATACAGTGTCTAACTCATCATAATTTTATCAGCTTGCAAACAAAATTAAACACAGTTATGTATACATCAAAGATTTAATTCTGTCAGTGATAATAAGGATTAAAGTTGCAAACACACATGAAACTTAAGGGACTTGGAAAAACAAAATAAAAATATAAGAAATAATACCAAATACGTTAAAAATATAGGGACTAATAGTTATATTTTTTCTAAAAAATTTCATGCTCTTGACTTTCAAATTAAATTTCTTTTTTAAAAAGAAAGACTAGAGGAAGTCGTGAAAAAATAATGTATAATTTACCACAAACACATTACCAATTGTTAGCTCATTTCGCTCAGTGCACAACCTAATCAACTTGCCCGCAGCTTCTAATGTCCTGATGTTTTGGTAGTATGGAAGAGCTTGTGACTGAAATAATACTAGAAGTGAAAGAGAAAGAGAAATTGAGATAATAATGAGATTTTAAAGCATGTTCAGTTTGTACGTGGGGTATTTTTTACTAAGAAAGTTGGGGAGGAGATGGGTCGTCTTATGGGCATGAAGGTGGAAGTGATCAGTTTCATCAATTTTGATGAAATTAGATTATACGAGGAGTCAAATCCATTATACCAATACCGAACAATATATATGTTATTTTTACTTCCACTCCTCCAATCTTAATTCCTTGCTAGCAAACGAAAATAATTACATTTAATTTTTCATAGAGGCTTCTTTACTTACTTCTATTCTTTTAGACTTACCTATCAATAAGCTGATGCATATAACATAATATCAAATATATAAAAAATCATCTAACTTCTTTTAAGAAAATTAATTACAGATAAGGATCAATGCGAAATGAATTATTATTAAAATAGAAATATAGCTTGCTTTTTCTCAAATGAAACTTGTTGTTGGTGGTAAATTTTTTTGGGAGGAAGCTGAATGTGATTCTACTTAAAATATATTTTATTACAGTTGATGCATGCATGGATAGTTAAATTTATTTTCCTCATATCTATCACCTCTACATCTTAAATGACTTTTCTCACCACTGGTGCCAGCCATGCTACGAAGTCTCCTTTTTAAATATATTTATTTTTATTTGTATGAAATGTTGAAATCAATTTGTAGACTTGTAGAGCTGTAGTGCCCCAGTTTTAGATGAATTTTCTATTTTGGCCCCACATGATGGCTTCTAGATTCGTCCCCTGCTTACCGTGTTAATGATTTATTTTTTTACAGTATAAGGGGCGATTTATTTAAAATTAAAAAATAAATAATTTTTAAATAGCGTAGGGATTTTATAAAATTCAAGCATTATTTTATATTTAATTATGATAATAATAAATTTATTATTAATTAATTATTTTTAAATTTTATGATATCTTTTTTAATTTTAATTTATAAAAATAATTTATTATTATATTATCGTAAAATTTTATAATATCTTTATATATCCCATCTCTTTAAAACATACTCTCTCATATAGCACATTAAATTATTTTCATACACTACTTAAAATAACTTCTTAAAATAATTAAAAATATGTTTTTTTATATTCTAATTATTTTTAAAAAATTAAACAGACATCATAAAAACTTATAAAATATATTTATTAGTAATTTTTTTATAAAATAAGTTAAAACAAACAGTACCGTTACTCAGCCACTTGGGAAGTTCTCCCTTCATTCTTAATTAATTAGTTATGGGAGCTATTTTACAATTTTGGGTAGTTTGTTTTATAAAATCCACTTCTGAATTAATTATCTACTTTAATTTAATTTTTTTTGACAGAAATTCCTCTAAATTCAATAGCTATAGGTGTCTCCGCATTAGTTAGTTAATTTTATTTGTAAGAAATGTTGAAAACATTTGTATTCGTTAATTATTTCTAAGTGACTTTATATTCACTATTCACGGTCAATAATACAAATTTGTAATTAATTCAGATTTAAATTTTAATAAAATTATAAAAATTAATTTGAACATGTCTCCAAATTTAAAAGTTACAAAAAAAGAAGAAGAAGAAGTGACTCAGAAAATAATAATTCCAAACAAGGACCTTGGTCCTCATCAATTATTATCTAATTTTTTTATCGTAAATAGTGAATATGATCAGCTGTCCCCAAAATAATAAATATATTATCATTGCTGATAACTCAAGCGTGATTATTCCCCATGTGGGTTTTGCTGATATTGCGTTGTCAAAATAATAAAGCTTAATTATCAAGTTGCCTATATATTTACAGTAGCGTTACATATAAAAAAATATTGTAGTACAAGCTGTGCATGTTCATATTCATGCAAAGTAATTAAATTTAGTTTTTTTAGCTGTCAACTGTTTTCTAATTTAACTTTTGTTCTAATAAACTAATCTATCAACATGTTAATTGATTAAATAAAATTTAAAATTTGTACAAAGTAGGCGCACCCTTGCATACGTAATAATTAAATTTATTTTTTACAGCACTCAGCGATATATTTCACAAGACTCTTGTGAAAATAATTTAAGGCAAAAGTGCGTCTTTATTATTTAATCTTCTAGTTATGTAAGATTTTAGTTTAGTCATTTAAATTTATAAAGTATCTTTTTAAAAGTACTCTAACCTTAACACCGTAATTTCATAGAATAATTTTTGTAGCAATCATTATTATTTTAAAAAATAAATTTAATTTGTTAACTTTTGAGAATATTTTTCTAACATTTAAATTTTCAAAATTAGCATATTTTGTGAGTAAAACTAACATTATTAGAATTAGAGGATTAGAAAATATTTTATAATATTAAAACAAAAAAACGAAACATTATATAAAGTTTTATAATCAAAGATTCACTTTTGCAATGAAAAAACAAATGATTAAGTTACATTTATTTTTTACATGATCAAATGTTGAAGTCCCTTAACTATGACCAATTTATTTGTGTCACACCATTATTCAAGAGCAGTTACTTATCATTATTTTATTTAAAAAAAACATATTATTTCATCTATCAATTAATTTCCTCCTAATAAAGCAAATGCTTATTGATCCAAAATTAAAGACTAAATAATTAAATGCTTATACATGGCATCAGAAGTGATGAAATACTTTTTGATTGTAAGAGAGAAACACCAACAGCCTTTTTTGACAAGAAAAATAGATTTCCAGTCTGTCTTATTTATGATGTTTATACAAAAATAAGTAATAATTACAATAGCTTCCTATGGTTGACCAGGTGGTTTCGTTGATCATGTTTCGATTTCAATTGCTTCGTAACCTTGAACCCAACTTGAATCAGATATTCTCAATTTACTCAGTCATCTTATCCAAATCCCATCAAATGCTAATCATCATTTAATTTCAATCCACGTACAGCTCAATAAGCCCAACATCATTAAGCCCTTTTACGAAGATTTTCTGCTTGCTTGCGCAGACTTGTATTTAATTTGGTATAAAAAATGGTATTTAATTTGGTCTCCTCACAGTTAAAAATATAATTGAGCTTGAAATAGAAGAAAAAAGTTCTTCATTATATCAGTATAAAAATTAATCAATGCATGATGAAGACAAATACAATTTCCACTTTCACTTAATTTAAGGTAAGCCTTTTTTGTAGCCCCTCAAAAAAGTAAGTCTTTTCATAATTTATAAATAATGCATTATTTTAGTTAAGTATATCATAGCAATAAATATTTTTAACAAGAAACAGAAAAAAATAATAAATCAAAAGTTATTAAAAATTAGGCTTGTTTGATTCTTTTTTCAATTTTTATTTTCTTAAAACAATTAGATAGAGTAGCTTTTCAGAACAAGTTTTGGGAAAAAATGAAAAAAATATTTTTAAATTATTATTTTGGAAAACGTATCTAAATTAGTAAAATAAAGGGTATGGAAGAATAAATTTTTTATTAACATAATTGTTATCAATGAAAATATTATATTTTTTGACTTTTCTTTAGTTTTGTAAAAAAGAGACAAAATACCTAAAATATATTCTGTTTTTTCAGTTTTTAAAATTAACTTTAAATTTTTTTTTTCAGAGTAGATAAAAAAAGATACATTTTCAACAAAATCGCAAAGCATCATACAATTCTTCATTTTGCATCATCAACAAATCCATCCTAAATTAATTCAAAAAGAAACCAAACTATCTACAGAACTAAATCAAATCGATTGAAGAAAGAAGAACTAAATAAGTCCAGATTTCCAAACTGAATAAGTGAATATTACTATTAAAGTTTATAGAGGAGTTTTATTCGATTTTTCGTATTATTATTATTTTTGTAATCTATCAAAAAATTAGAATTTTTAGTTTATGTGTTAGTGGTTTTTTTTTTGAACCAATAATGTGCTATTGTTCTTTTAAATAAATAAATACCACTTACAGCAGATGGATAATCCACACACATATACAGCTAGCTTTTTAATTTGCCACAATCACTTCAAGGGGCAAAGCGGCACAATAATATTAGGATCCCAACATATAGTAGATTGAAATAGGGGGAAAATCTCCTTGGCAGAGATGCCTACCCTAAACTTAACATAAAACTCAAGTTTAACTTAGAAAAACTGTTTTTTATATCTAATTAAGAGCCTGTTTAGTTTATTCTCATTTTTTTATTTTTAAAAATTATTTTGTAAGGTTTAAGGTGTAATTTTGCCCTTAAAATATTTTCAGAGAAGTAATGTTGCCTCTAAACTAATTAAATCATAGTAATGTTGCCCTGCCATTTAAACGTCCGTTAATTGTAATTAGTGAGACCCACTTTTTATGAATTAATATATACTTTTGCTCCTAAACTATTTTCAAAAGAGCAATGTTGCTCTCATCATTTAAAAATAAAAAATATCCATTAACTATAGTTAGTGGGACCTACTTTTCATTATCTATCTCTAGTTAACATTAAATCAGATCAAGATTTCAATTAGACTTTGGCATTCCAATTGTTGAATTGGTTTTTGGGTAACCACTTTATGATGGTTTATGTATAGGCTTTTTTATTTATAATGCATATGAGATATTATATTTATTTATGATATTTAATTTTGTAGGTTAATCTACTCAAGATAATAAGAAGCAACTTTTTTACCCCAAAAATGTTATTTATATATTTTTTGTTGGATTAAGAGCTTCTCTTGTGGTGTTATCAGTGTGAATTTATACTTCAATGCATATGTGTCACTGAAGAAAATTGGTATAAAAATTGAGCTTCTTCTTAATGTATAGATCATGATTATTGGAATGTTGGTGAAGAATATTATGACACAAATAAATGCTTTCACATGAATATTAGGTGTTACAAGGATATGAATGAAATGACACTAGTGCAAAAAATACTTTTCATTGTCTCCCTCTAATTAATGGATGTTTATGATTTTTAAATGACGGGGGTAACATTGCTTTGATTTAATTAGTTAGGAAGGATATTGCTTTTTAAAATAGTTTAACGATAAAATTACACCTTAACCCATAAAAAATGGATCTCACTAGCTACAGTTAATGAATGTTTAAACAACAAGTCAACATTACTCCAATTTAATTAGTTTAGAAGCAATATTACTATAATGAATAGTTTAGAGGCAACATTGCTTTTTTAAGTATAGTTTACGGGCAAAATTACACTTTAACCCTTCAATCAAAACAACATGAGAATTTATTTAGTTGTATTAATTTAAAAATGATTTTATAATGACAAATATATTGATAGCAATAATTACAAACAGTTAATGGTGGTAATTTATAAAGAAATTGGTCGAACAAACTATGATTTTCAATAATCAAATATAATATATTTTAAAAATAAGAAAAATTAAAAAACAACTTGGGGTTGTTTCTATTTAAAAAAATAAAAAAATAAATTTGAAAACAATTAAATTAAAAAACTTATTAAATTGAGTTTTTAAATTTTTTTCAAAAATGAAAAATAATTTTTAAAAATAAAAAAACAAACTGGACCTAATTTTCCTAGCTCCTTTTTTCAAATGAAGCATATATCTAATTTATTAATTAAATTACAAGCAAGGCACACAATAAAAAGAAAAGTAAGAAACATATCCATATAATCGCTTTTGTAAGTGTATGGGATTGTGGTAATAAAAGCAAGGTATGTTCATGACTTTGTCATGAAATGCAATATGAAGCCCTCTGGTTTAATAATGTATGAAGTTATGAACAATATCACTGCATGTATGTCATATAAAAAAAATAACTAATTACTCCCTCTGATCTTTTAAATAAGGTCTTATTAACTACTTTTCTTTTTTCTTTTTATACAATTAACTACTTTTCTAAGATTAAGAAAAATAGTAAATTAGTTTGAATGTAAAAAAAAATATGACAGCCTTTTAAAATTACCCTTAATTAATCAACAATTTTTCTAATTAACTAAGGTCATGGAATTAACTTTGTTATGGTCTCATTTATATTTAAAGATTCAGTTGTTGATAAAACACGACAATGTCATGTTATTCATGTAGCCAACCTATCTAATGAAATGAGGCTTGTTATTATTGTTATAATTAATGTTTCATTAAGACTTTTAAGAGATTTTGGATTAAGAAACGAATAGGCAATGCCTTGTAAATAATTGGAAGGAGGAGTATATTGAAAATGTGTGTCCTACACCTTATGCACAATGGTGGAGCCAGAATCCTGGGTCAGGAGAGGCAAAATCTTTTACATATTCATAATTTTAAAAAAATAACAAAAATTGTTTAATAATTATATACCATATAAATTTTCTGTACGTGGTTTCATATTTTGAAATCGTTAAACAATCAACTCATTGTCAATACTTTTAAATGTATCTTTTTTAATATAAGTCACGAGATAATCATTTATCCATGGATTCTCTATTTAATTATGCAACCGAATTTTTACAAGCTTGATAACAGAAACGATTCTTTCAACTATTACTAAGGCAATAGGTAACACCATTGCTAATTTTAAGAGAAGATAAATTAATGGATAAATAATTTGTCTTCTAGTTTCAACTAATTTTTTTACAAATTTGTTTTGAGATTTCAAACAATGCAGGCAAGATTTTTTTTTCTTATTTTCTTAAAGGTTTAATAAATATTAATTTTTTATAAAATAATATTACTATTTGGGTATATCGAAATTGTAGGTTAAAATTTATTAGGCTTTTGAATTTAAAAAAATTAATTTTAAATCTAAGGTAAAAAATAATATAAAATGATTTAAAATGCAAACTATACAAAAAAAGTGTAAAATATAAAGACCAATATCTCATTTCTATGTAAGTAATTTTTTTCATTTGTCGGGGCATATGCCACCCAAATACACGCGGCTCCACTGCTTATGCGAGAAGGTAAAAATATTGAAAACACACATGGATGCATTCTTCTTGTGATTAACGTTAATTATATTATAAACATAATCTTGTTTCAAGTACGTGCCAGCTTTACCTCATCAGTTCTAACATAAACAATGATCGTGACACACCAGATGAGATCTTCTTCGCAGAACACGACATAAGGACTCTTTAGTTCTCGAAAGCAACGCGTTGATGATTATCTTCGAAGCTTGCCTCTGAAGGTTTGTTTTGGCTTAACTACGTACGTTCTATCTGTCCGCTGTCTCCTTGTTGATCTCCTTCTCTGCGCTGCGCATTTCTTTGAGCTTGATGTTGATACTTCTGCTTGTACGCTTATGAACAGATTCCACTGTACTGGAATCTTTCAAAGCCACTTTTTCCAACGAGGCTCAGTCAAGGTACGTGGAAGACAATGTTACTATTTAGATCGAGCCAAGCATGCATGTTTCTCCCGATCCTGCAATATTTGTTTTTTGTGCTATTTTTTATCATCTTGCTTCTCTATCTTGACTTCTTGTATGTATGCAGAAGCCTGAAAGTTGTTTTAAAATTTGTTGCAAAATCTACTTTTTGAAAATGAAGCATTATTTCATTGTATCTCGTTTTTGCTGCAAGGACGGATGCATATCTCCTTCGCTCTCTTGTTTCATGATATTGGTCCATCTTACCTCTTGTTTTAACTGCTTTGTGGTCCTCCTTATTAAATCCTCTAAATCCCAACTACACAATTTTTTTTTGCTATTTTATTTTTTTATATTTATCAAGAATAATTTTTTGATATGATAGAAAAAGGTAGAATTTTATAGATAATCATGTTTATTTAAAAAGATCCCCCCAGATAATGTTCTATATCTTCTACCCTAAGAATTTAATTTGTCTAGAATCAGTGTCTTCATTAACGGGGGGATAGGTTTAGAGAAATGGGTCAATCCGGTGAATTAATATTTAAATTCTTATTGAAAGAGTTACTTATATATAATATTCAACCATACTTTGAGTAGAATTATATATTTTCAATAGAAGCATACTGTGAGCAATTTAAAAAAAAAACACTATTCTTCATTTCATCAAAGAGATCACGGAAACCCTTAACATGTTATTCAAAGAAACTTCTAAACATGATCCATATTCACAAAACACGTACCCCTGGCCCACTTCAAACATCAATCACAAACAATGTAACAAGCACCCTTTAAATTAATTTTAACCAAAACCAACCTATTATCAAATTATTTTTTGACATTATCTGTGACTGCTTATGTTGTTGGATTAGTTAAGGTAATTAGTATTAATTACTTAATTAATTAGTTGTTGGTAACCCTAAAATCTATATAAATGACATTGATCATATTGCATTAGAGATGGATAAGGAGGCTGCTGTATCCTCCTTAAAGAGAGATGTTAGCATAAGTCTTTGCCTCATGTTTCATATCTCGAAATATTTTTTTAGATTTGTTGTGTGTCTTTCAAACTTAAGTTGAAGGATTTTCAATGATAATCGTCAATGAAGTACGTTCATATTCTTCTGTTCATTCAAATTTTTATGTGCTAACAAATTAAATTAGATTTTCGTGTTGAATTTGAATTTGGATTGTTTAATTTTTTTTCATCCTATTATTTTTTTTTTCCAACTCAACTCGATTTCAAAAGAGATCAACATAGTGTGTAGAAATATATACACCCACATGTTTCCTTCGATTTAAGTGATAAATTAAAGAGAAGAAAACCGAAATAATCTGAAAGGGAAGGGAATGGTAAAACACAAAAATTATTAAATGAAGAAGATTGTCTTTCTTTCAATTTTCTCTTCTTTTTTCATCGAGAGTATTTAAGGTTTGTTTGTTTCTATTTTTTATTTTTATGTTTTTAAAACAATTCTGTAGATTTGTTTTTCATAACAAGTTTTGGAAACCAAAAAAATGAAAAAAAAATTGAATTATCATTTTGAAAAACATGTATAAATTGATGAAATAAATAGTGAAAGAATAATTTATTTTATTAACATAATTGTCATTAATAAAAGTATGATAAACATTTTCTCTATTTTTTCAGAACAAAAAGTAACATAATATTTAAGAGATGTTACAATTTTTAACTTGTTTATTTTTCAAAACAGAAAATAGAAAACACACTTTTAAACAAGTTTTTTCATTTTCTTGTTTTTCAGAACAAAAAACTATTTTTAAATAGGTCGCTAAATAGGCTCTAATTCGTTTCCGTTTTGAACGCAAAAAAATGATACCATAAATCAAGAATATGGAATATTACGTTATAAGAAAGCTAAAAGCATCAGATAAAAAGAAAAAGAAAAAGAAAAAGGAAGAAATATATATATATATATATATATATATGAACAAATTTTAATGCTTAGATTCCACCTAAATATGTTACGTAACTTTATTTATTATTAAAGTGTGGCACAAACAAAAGGCACATCGAGTCTTTTTACCTTTCTCTTACATCAAGAAAAGAACAATAAAAAAATGAGAGTATGCAAAATGATATATGGACCTCAAGACTTCGTGATTTTAGTAAATGGAATCTTTCATTTTCAAAACATATATATAGTTAATTATCATAAAAATAAAAAATAAATTATAAATAAATGAGAAATACTTAGATAAATTGGATATACCATATTATTTATAATCTGTCCAATAAAAACATATTACATAAATGGCATTAAATATAAATTTATTTTAATATTAATGAAAATAAAAAGAAAAAAGTGAGAAATCAAATGTGTTTTCTGTTATAAAAATAAAATTAATTAAAAAAATATCACACAATCTTTTATTTAGATTATTTGAAATATTTTAACTACATAGATTATAAATGACGTGATGTTCAGCCTACCTAAATATTTCTCATAAATACATACACATAATTTAACTGCATGACCTACATAAATCTTTCATACAAAAACCAAAAACCAAATGCACTGACATTTCTTAAAATTTGTGAAAATTATATCCTACAAATTAAAATCTTCTTTCTGCGCTTTCTAAACATAAATTTTATAGATTTTAAGCACCTAACTTATCTATTTTCTCTGTTTTTTAATTGTTTGTGGTCCTCCCTCTTAATTAAACTCATGAATCCCAAATTTACCTGCCTTACAAAAATCAGATAAAAGCTTAAGTTCAGTGTTTCTAAAGGGAACCTGGACAAAATTTTATTTGATAAATTTTAAATAAACTTCAGCTATTAACTTTGGAACTTTCCCTAACATTTAAATTTAATTATTTGATAGAAGCTAGGCCTACTAGGGGGCATGAATTAAATAATTTATCCAATACCTATTTTATATGTGTATTTATATTATTCAATAGCACTGTGTATTACTCATTAATTATAATTTGTAAGTAAAGGGTTATACTGGCAATACATATACTATATATATATATATATATATATTAGCTCTCCATACACCATGTCCCAAAGATATTCTTGTAACAAATTACCATAGAGAGAGTCGTGAAACACAATAAAGAAAAGAAACGTGTCATTGAATTTTGCTTTTCTTTCTGTTAACTTAATCTTTCTAAATGGATCATTGAATTACATGATGTTAATTTCTATTCTCGCCCAGTTCTTCAAGGCCATTATATTGACTATTTATTGATGCCCTTTGTATTCAGCAAAATGGTACGACAAACAATGGTTGAATTTAATTTGCTTTCTTCTTTTTTCAAAGTAACATTCTATATATGGCTTGTATTACAAGAAAGTGATGACTACTCTGCTAGCATGATATATGAGTAGTATGAATAGACAAGGATAATTGGGGTTATGAATTTGTGTTACAAACTAGCTGGCAATCAAACTTCTCTGCTCATGATAGCTGCCTAATTGCCAACAATCAGTTGAGGTTCCACATCAGTAGCAGTTCAAGAAGGAAATTAATGGGTTCTGATATTGCAGCAAAGCATGAACTAGACAGAGCCGTGTTTGGACGAAAGTGGAAGGAAGTGGCGGAGATATTCAGGGATCATCCACAAATTCAGCCCACCAAGATCACCAAATCCGAAGACAATGCACTGCACTTGGCTATCACTCTTGACGCACCAGAGGCCACTGTTATAGGCCTCATTGATCATATTGTGAAGAACAACCCAGAAGTTTCCATGGAGATTATCGCGGCCAAGAACAAGCAACACGATACTCCTTTGCACTGTGCTGCCTCTCGTGGCTCAACCTCTATCTGTCAACGAATAATACAAGTCGATGAAAAGCTTGTTCTTGAGCTTAACAATGAGGGAGAGACACCTCTCTTTCTAGCTGCTCTTAACGGTCACACTAATACTTTTATGTATCTTCATTCTGTTTGCCGTCAGAAGATCGCCACAATCAGCAGGAAAAATGGAGATACTATACTTCACTGTACCATTCAGAGAGAATACTTTGGTATGTCATGGAAGTTAATTAGTTCATGTTTATTCATTTAGTATATAATTAGTCTGAAGCTTTTTCGAGTAATTGATTTCTAACATAGTACTGTGTGTGCAAACTTGGTCTTGCTAGAATTGGCATATAAAATAATTAGTCTCTACGGTGGTGATGGTGAAAAGAACATTGTTAGCTTTGAGAACAAGGAAGGAATCACGCCTCTTCAAGTGCTTGCCTCTGTTCCATCAGCTTTCAAAAGCGGTACACGCTTAACATGGTTCCAAGAACTCTTTTACTGGTGTAAGAACATTATATAACATTTGCCTTAATTAAGTGCAGAGTATTTGATAATTAGGTTAAGTGATCGCTATAGCTATGACTTTATTTCAGTATCTTGTTTGTTAAGTGAAGACTTGGGTGTAGAGCAGCTGAAAAACGATGATGAAACTCAGAATCAGGATGTGGAGGTAGGAAATTCTGACTCTTTGAAGATCGATGATGCCAAAGCAGAACAGTGCCTCCATGTCCATGGGATCACTACGAAGATAGGTTCACATGCCTTCCTCAATCTTAATGCTTTAACTTGTTATTCAATTCTAGTCATGTATTTTAGTTACTACGAAGATTTGATCCTTAGTTCGTCATGTTGCGAAAGAGATTAACATCTTCTAGTATACTTAACTCTTGTTAATACTATCTGCGTACTTTGGCTTGCTGTGTTGTTGACGATTTTCTTTGGCTTGCATGTTTGACACAAGGGTCAATAAAAAAGATAAAAGAGAAACATCTATGGGGCAGGCTAATCATGGAAAAACTTTTACATCTAAATTCTGAGTATAAGTACAACGGAAATGAAAGTCAGATTGCACGCTGGCCATCAGGTCTTAACGAGCAACAACAACAACAAGCCTTTATCCCACTAGGTGGGGTCGGCTACATGGATTGCAAGACGCCATTGTGCTCTATCATTTATCAAGCTTTTAGAAATATTATTAATTAAGAGATCACGTTCAACAACTTCCAAGAGTGTTCTCTTAGGCCTTCCTCTACTTCTCTTAATCGAACTCAAAGTTATATGTTCCACTCTTCTCACTGGTGCCTCCCTTGGTCTTCTTTGTACATGCCCAAACCATCTCAACTGATTTTCTACCATTTTTTTCTCAATAGGTGCCACCCTCACTTTTTCGCGTATGTGCTCATTTCGAATTTTATCTTTACGTGTATGTCCACACATCCATCGTAACATTCTCATCTCTGCTACTCCAACTTTATGCTCTTACTGTCCCGTTAGAGCCCAGCACTCACTACTATATAACATTGCCGGTCTGATAGTAGTACGATAAAACTTTCCTTTAAGTTTATTAGGCACCTTACGGTCACAAATAACTTCTTTAACTTTTTTTCAATTAAACCACCCAGCTTGAATTCTAAGTAAAATATCTCCACTGATTTCGCCATCATTTTGAATAATGGCTCCCAAATATCTAAACTTTTTCACTTGAGGTATAATTTGATCTCCCAATTTCACTTCCAAATTATTTTCGAATAGTCCTTTACCAAATTTACAATATATCAGGTCTTAACGAGCAAGGTAAATAAATTAACATGTATGTCAACAGAGGATAATTAGAACCGTTTGTTAAGAGTTGAACTTTGAAAGTAAAATAAGACACTTAATTGGCAGGAAAATCATCATCCTCGAAAAAAGACCATAAATCGACAGCATTACTAGTGGCAACAAAGTACGGTCTGCTGGAGCTGGTGGAGAAAATCCTGGAAGAACTGCCGGTGGCGATATATGACAAAACAGAACCAAAGAAGAGAAACGTGGTGCACACGGCAGTACAGAAAAGGCAAACCCACGTGTTGAAGTTATTAATGATACACCCACTGTGGGATAGCCTCATAGAAGATGTTGATGCCGATGGAAATAATGTTCTGCACATGGCAGCATTTCTACCAAAACACATGCCTTGGGAAGTTCATGGCTCTGCAATGCAAATGCAATACGAAGCCAAATGGTACCGGGTACAAAAACACTTGCTTATTAGACATATCTCAAATTTTAATAACATGTTTTTAATATGCTTTTTAATTACTAAACATGGGACTTCTTTCTCTAATATTCTGTTTACCATGTTCTTCTCATGTTGTCCTCTTTCTTGCATTGTTACTTTCTGAATCTTGAAAGTTTTGATGTTAAAGGTAAAAAAGTCTCACATCTAAAAATTAAAAGACAGATTATGAATATATAAAGTTCGGGATATTTCTAACCAAATAATTTATTTTAATGAGATAGACTATTTAAAGTATATTTGATGTAAGAAATGAAACACTTGGTATCATATATACACTTTACTAAAATAGTTTACTAGACACATCCTAAGTTTTATATATTCTTTTATATACCTCCTATTCCTAATTACTAGATGCAAGATTTCTTTATGTGATAAGCATCTAACATTAACATCATAGCGTATCTTAATCGGATTACAGTATGTGAAAGAACGTGTACCAGCTTATCTATATGCCATGGAAAACAAGGAAGGTGACACTCCGGAGGAGATCTTCGTGGCAGAGCACAAGAAACTGTTGAAAGAAAGTAACGAGTGGATCAAGGACACTTCAAGTTCTTACTCCATTGTTGCAGCACTTACTGCTGGAGTTACCTACGCCACATCGTACACTGTCCCTGGAGGCACAAATGACAATACAGGAAGACCAGCGTTAGAAGGCCAACTTGCACTCAACATTTTTGTTGTCTCCATTTTCGTTTCGTTTTGCTTCTCCATCACTTCCTTGGCTGCGTTCTTGGCCGTTTTCAGCTCTCGGAAGCAACCAGATGATTTCCGTAGGAACTTGCCGCTGAAACTGTGCTTTGCGTTAACGTCGTTTTATGTCGCTGTGGTCTCAATAATGGTCTCATTTTGTTCGGCGCATTCACTTGAAGTTGAACCCAGAATCAGGGATCGAGTTATGCCGGTGTATAGTTTGATCATCGTGCCACTGTTCTTTTACACGTTAGTACAGATTCCACTCTATTGGGATCTTCTCGTGGCCTCTTTTACGACTGTGCCGCAGCCAAGGCTTGCGGGAGAAAGCATAACCATGACTGTTCCCAAAAAGAGAAGTAAAACTACGTAGGATTATTTATGGTAATTTCTTTCATCTATTCATGGACATCAATTATTTTCTTGCCTTTCTTTTTCTATGATTACGTACCTTCCAGTTTGATGATGAATTTTGAATTATGAGAAAAAAATATTTGTTTTAGTCTTATTTATATATAGGGTACCTTTATAATTTTTGCGTCATCTTTGTGACTTTACCCTTTTGTTCTCATTAAATATAGAGAAGGTTGTCAAAAGTTGAAGTATTTAATTTTTAAAATTTGTATACTCTTTAATAAGGATAAAGTATGTGTTTTCCTTGACCATTCTCCCATGCTGTGTAAGGTTAATAAAGGACAGATTCAAATAAATTGTCTCACTAAATTATTCTTCTTTCCAAGTAGGAAAGGCAAATTAATTCACAATAATCACTAGAATTATTTATGTCCCACTTGTCTTTGGTCTACCCTTGTCATCGTTACACGAGTGATTTACATAAACTAGAGATCTGGAACATATATAATGTACTCTAAATTAAATGAAGAACATTCCAATTTGTGATGGCAAATTTCAGTGATCATCACCCGGCTCAAGAAATAAAAACAATAATGTCTAAAAGAATATTTTATTGAGTGAGTGAACTTGTATCACTAACTAACTAAATCTAAATTTATGTCTTAAGTTGAGCTATTCAAGTGGATTGATTATAACTTTGAGGGGTCGCCAACATATGTAACATACTGCATAAAGGTCAAAACGAAAAACAAAAACAACATACGGCAAGCATTCTATTTATGTTTTTCATACAAATGTTTATTTATGTTTTAAAAATAGAAGGAAGTAAAAAAAAAAAAATCATGAAGGAGAAGAAGAATTAGGAAGTTGATGTATTGAGCCCAAGCGAGTTGGACCACAATGAGAGCCCAGATGGAGGACCATGCGAAGAGCACGTGACTGAGGTCGTGACATGAAGCATTTAGGGCTTGTAGTCAATTCTGCGGCGTTCTCCAGTTCTATTTATTTCCCAATTCTCTATGTTCAAAGCCTATTTTGTTCCGGCCTTGGATTTTGGAAATTAGTTTTTGTGTGAAAAGATTTTTTTTTTTTTTACCAACAAGTGTAAAAAACTTTTAAACATGATCCTTTTAAATCTTAAAAAGTTGGGCCGAGTCATTCTATTTAAGTCCAAATTTTTTTTAACGCTGAAAAAGTATAATATTTTATAAAAAAATAATAATAAAATCTCTTTAAATTATGTAAATAATATTTTAATATTTTAAAATATCATAATTTTTTAAATTTTTTAAAAACCTTTCTATCATTAAAAAATTAATATAAGTGATTAAATTACCTTTAATTTATATTTATAAATTGTTGTTGAATTCTTACAATTTTAAAAAGAAAAATTATGAGTATTAAAATAAAATTTGTGATAGTACTTTCTCTGGTTCTATTCATAGGGCAGAGAAAAAAAAATTTAATCTTATTTATAAATCACATCATTAAAATTTCATCACAAATTTTTTATTTTACCTACCATTAAATGTTGAAAAAAGAAAATATGTCATTGAAGTAGTATATTTAATATAAAGGTAAAGTTAAAAACTTATTAAATTTTAAGATAAAATTAATGAGTTTTAAGGTTTTTTTGATACAAGTAAAATATGTTAAAAGTTACTTATAAATAGAATCAAAGGAGTAATTGATATTTGAACTAAAGACAATTTAATTATTTATATTAATTTTTTAATGATAGAGAAGTTTCTAAGAATTTCAGAGAAATTATGACATTTCAAGTGACCAAAATATCATTTATATAGTTCAAAAGAATTTTATTATCCTTTCTCTTGTTTTATACCTTTGTAATAACTTTAAATTTTAAAATATGTGTTTATATTTAAAATTATGATTTGAATTACTTATTTTAAATTTTAAAAAATTTTATTTTATACTTTGAAACATAAGTATGTAATATAGTAATAGAAAATTTAATTTAAAAAATAAATAATTAATTAAAAGGCTTTCGAGCCCAATCAATAAGATCAACATTTTTTTTGGCTTGAAATAAGGATTAACATTAAAAATGATCAAGTTTAGTATAAAAGAGATCCTAGACCCCATAAAAACAGCGTAGCTTATTTTCCAGCTGCGTGGCTTTCTTTAGGCTTTTCCGACATTATCTTTCCATTTGCAAGAATTTTCCTTTTGCAATTTCTTTTGGGAGAATATCGATCAATAAAAGGTCATGGAAAAATTTAATTTCTTAAAAGGATTTTTAATAAATACATTAAGTTATCATTTTAATAAGCATATATCTAATTTACTTAAAAAGTTTTTATAAGATATTAAATTCTGTCTGAGATTTTTTTATTAATAATTTCCCTATTTCTTTTGTAAGATCGTTCGTGCTAGTTTATGCAAGTCTGATAATATATGACCGTCGTGGTTCAATGCTAGTATATTACTGGAACAGAATTTCATATTCATGTTTGAATATTTGAGCATTCCAGTGAAATAATGTTTGTTCAATATTTATCTTTTTGTTTTAAAGATTTATGTATATACTCCCTCCGTTTCAAATTATAAGACACTTTTAGGCAAAATCTCACATACCAATAAATCTCATTAAATACACTCAACAACTTTATTTTTTTAAAATAAAAATATAAACTTTTCAAATACCCATCATTTAATACATTGAAAAGAGAAGGGATAGAAATTAATTATAAAAAAGAAAGGATAATATTAAAATTAGTGTATTTAATGATATCTTAATCTATCCAAAATGTCTTATATTTTGAGATGGAGAAACTCCTTCAACAAAGTTTTATAATTTGGGATGGAGGGAGTAATATTTATGAAGAAATTTAAGCAGAAGTTTGAGACTAAAAGAAATATTACACGTAATTTAATAAAAAAATTGAAAAAGTGCATTATTCACTCTTTTTGGCTTTTGCTATGGAAATTGATTATTCTTTGTGCTTAGAGATTCATTAAAACAGATTAACAAGTGAATAATTCGCCAAAAAAACAAAAAGATTAACAAGTGAATGGAAGTTGGTAACAAAGTAGTTGTTACATTAAGGTAAGCGTAGTGAAGTAATAAAGTCCCATTTTTTATTTACGAAAGTTCCCAGTCCCAGCCAAACTCAAATGTGCAAGGACGATTTAGGTCTTGGTGAGAAGTTTAGACTTACTGACACAATGAATTTATCAATTATGATTGTTGGACTTTGTAAACACCTGAAAATCATCGATATATATATATATATATATTTCTTTCAAAATTTACAACAACATCCACAATCAGAATATTCCTCAAGTATATGGTCCCCTGAAAAAAAAAATAAAAGTTGATATTTCTTTGTATTATATGATAAAATATTTGATAATTATATGATTAAATTAAATATTTGTTATCATATTACAAGAAACATTCATTAAACGAGTGAATTTGCGCCAATCCAAATTCAGTATACAGGATGCATATTGCTTCGTAGCTATCTAGCCTACTTTTCTTTTTGTTTTTTTTTGGTTTTGTCTGTCACTTTTGCTTGCAATGTAATCCATGTTCTTCATTTATTCTATTGTATAATTATTACATACAAGAAAGGATAATTAACTATGCTTCCTTTCAAAAAAGGATAATCAATTTCAGTGTTCATAGTAATAAGGTTCCTTTGATTTTTTTTTTTTAAAGGTAAGCTTCCTTTCTTCAGTTCAAGGGGAAGATATGCTTTCCTTCAAATGAATGAACAAAACCCAGGCCCCAGGAATATAATTAACCCCAAGTTCAAAAATTAGAAACAAAGCTGTCTATCTAAATTGGTTTCAATTTTTTTTTTTTTGCAAGGTTTACTTATGTTTTAAAGATTGAAAGAAGTAGACCAGCATGATTTTAACAAGTTAAAACAAAAAATATTTGTTCAATGTTTATCTATTGTTTTTAAGGATTTGTGTATGTAAGGGCTAAGAGATTCAATTAAAACAGATTAATAGGTGAATAGAAGTTGGTAAGAAATTACTTCTACCATTCTAATTTATTAGATATTTTTGACAAAATTCATTAAATACATAATTTACAATATTTTTAAAAAAAATTAAAAATGTAAATTTTAAAATTACCATCAATTTAATATAATTTTATTTGTGAAATATTAACAAGGAATGAAGAGTAATGTTAAAACAAGTATAATTAATAAAATCTTATTTTGCTAAAATATCTTATATTTTGATATATCAAGTGACCATCACTTTTAAAAGTATATTATAAATTAGAATGGAAGAATAGTGATAATTTTTTGAACGGGAAGAAAACTATGAAGGAGGGAAAACTAGAAAGGAGAACTCTTAAAAATGATAATAAAATTTATTATTTTTGAAATCTTTTCTTTTCTATTTTTTTTTTTCCACTTTTCCCCCATCATTCCTAAAGCGAGCATAGTGAAGTAACAGGGTCCCATTTTCATTAACAAAAGTTCCAAGCAAGTTACCTCAAATGTACGGGGATAATCCCTAGCTACTTCTCTTCTTTTTGTCGGTCACTTGCTTGGAATGTAAATCCAGCCATGTTCTTCATTTATTGTATCATTGTCGCATCTAAAAAAGGAAAATTAAAGCTAACTGTGCTTACTTTCTTCAGTCTCCCCAATATATATGCTTCCTTTCAAAAGACAGAAAGAAATTAAAGTTAAAAGGAAAAAAGACCAGCAATTACTTCTTCGTTTCGATCATCTCCCTTTATATTTCTTTTTCATGTTTCATGTTTCGGATCATTCTTAAAACATGATCAACAGACCTTGCCCAGCAAAAAAAGAAGAAGTAATAATAACAAGCTAATTAAGGGGGGTGGCATTAAAGGACCAAAATATTAAATTAAACTTAAATAAGAACTAAAAAATTATAAATCCAAAGTAAGGACGAATTACCCTTCAATAAGGACAAAAAAAAAAGAAATAAAAATCTGTTACTTTCATTCTATTATTAATTTGTAACTAATGAAACAAGGTTTGAAGCTCATATACCCTTATTTGCAATCCTCGAAAGAGTAGTGTATGAAATGATTGAAAGTTCTCAAGATCTTTTACTACAATTTTCTTAGAATACTAAAGCTAATTGATAGAGAGTAGAGTACGCAAGTGTGCATGTAAAACAAAGTTGTGTTATTGAAAAGTAAATGGGGTGCTCTGTTGATCAAAGGGAAAAGTAAAGTGACAATCCTAGAAGGTCTAGACTGAAGGTTTGGGGTCTTGCTGAGCGAGGGTGCAATGACATTGGTTCAACTGAGTTTTTAGGGGGCTTTTGATTTGTGTCGAGTGTTGAAGTAGGAGTTGTAGAGAGAAAGGTTCAATTATGCGCTCGTTTCTTTTTTATAAGAAAGGCAACAACACACTCCTTCGAATTTGAATTTCACCCGCTAAGAGGAGTGATAACTGTTCACACCAATTTTGAGAATCGTGGTTGCACCTCGTTGAGGAAGAGTGGTAGGGTGAGTGCTTTAAGTTTCTCGAGAAGTGGAGAAACAACTTTAAGACTTGGTCGGGCTGTTCCACCAAAACAAGGCGTTTCATTAGACACCTCCAATGTCCACCCTCAGTGAATTGCAATGTGGTTTCATCTGAGTTGGGTCTTAATTAGTTGATATATTCCCAAGCCCAGTACGCCATTTGGGTCCAAACCTAGGGTTGCGAATTATGGAATAAAAATAACAAATTTCTAGAACCTTTTAGATTTTCAAATCTATTAGTCCTTCTTTCAAATTTTAAAAGTTTTTTATCCTTATTTAAATTTAATTCAATATTATGGTCATGTATGAAAAAATATTCGCATTAATTATTAGGAGTAAATATTTGGGTATCATTCCAGGGCGGGGTTGTCAAAGTTTTTCTCATTTTTTTCTTATTCGCGGAGAAGATGAAAGGAATATATTCCCCTCATTGGTCCTTAATTTGTCTGCTTACATACAACATGATCGACTTTGTCTACTTCTAGCAATCAATGTATATATGTGGAAGCACTACGTCGATCCTCAGTGATTATTAATATTGTTGACTATTAGAGCACTATGGAAGAGAGGTTATGTGGCAGAGGAATTTGGACATGGTGAGGTATCTGTGAGATTATGTGATGAAAGGAGAGTGGAACAGTGCTGTAGAGATATTATGCCTCAGATTACCTGATCGATGCAATCAAGGCCACCCAACATTATGCCTCAGATCCTCTATCCCTCTTCACTTCGCTGCCAGACGTGGCTCCCGTCCTTTGTGCTGCTGCATATTTAAGGCTCAAAACCCACTCATCAATTCTCTTCTACAACACTTTTTCTCTTACTTCACAATCTAATATGATCTATACTGCTATCTTATACTATATATTATAACTTAGATGTACCAACTCACCTAAACTTCTTCCTATAAAAAAAAAAAAAAGAACTATGCAGATGTACCTGATCGATTATTAGGTTCCCATATAGAATGTTTAAGCATGCATGAGTGAATTTGAGGTGTAGAATAAAGTTAAATTTAATAACTAATATTTTTTTCGTTTAAAAATAAATATATTTTTTTAAATTATATTATTTTTATTTTTCAATGTAATAATAAATTTTTTTAAAAAATAAATTACTCAATCATTTATCTTCTAATCTTTAAATAAGATATCTTTTTAAATAAGAGTAGTAAAGATGAAAAGATAATATTAATTTAAAGACAATTTATTGATTTATTAAAGGTGTAATTTAGTTAAAACAAGTTTTATATTTTTTAATGAAGGAATATATATATATATATATATTATATATATATATATATATAATGGAAGGATGTTAGAGTTAAGATCCATTGTTTTTTTAATGGCACAATTCTTGTCCATTTGTAGGCCAAAATATGATTCACCCTCATGACTGCAGAAGCAACAATACTTAGTGGTTGTTAGGATGAATGTCTCATTACTTACTTTATATTTGACTTGTTCATGGTGGAATTAAGATGTTTCATTGGGCGTCCTAAGATTGAAAATCATATATATCTGTGTGTGTATATGTATGGGGTTAAACTCTATTTTTGCACTTAAAGTATATCCTTAGGAGTATTCAGTGTCATATACTTTACTTTAATTCAATCGATTCCTTAAATTTTTAAAAATAGATTGCCCGGTGCCCTATCGTTAAAAAGAAGCTAACAGATATTAAGTTTGCATATATGTCATCTTATGTGTTTTTTCCCTTTTATGGCGTGCTTTTTTAAATATATATATATATATATATATAAAAGGGCAGCAAGTGGGGACCACCTTATCATACACTAACCAATAAAAACATCCCAACTCAAATAAAAAGGTCCCATGAATTACTTATTTAATTGAGTCTTCCTATTTCCTCAATCTCTCCATCTTCATTGAACTTTTGCTTCTGCAAATGCTAAGAACCTCGATGTGGCCATGGAATTGCAAAAAGGTCTGAGACCCAAAAACATTGAAGTTGAGGAATGTGAGAAAGGTTGAGACCTTCGAGCTTCCTCTGTCAAGGACCTCCTTCAAAATGAAAACTCAAAACAAAATCCCCCCCCTACTGCTTCAAGTGGTGCTGTACGTGGCTCGCCAAGCTTAGCTAGACAGCACAAAGACAGAGACTCAAAAGCCCCATAAAAAATGAAGACTGGTCTGTGTTTTTCGAACCAAAGCAACTAAGTGCACCAAAGTGCTAGTGAACAAATAAGTCCAATCATTCATGGACGTACCACCTTGTTTAATTGAGAATAATAAAGTGGTAGTGCAAGAAGACATCAATGATGCTAGCATCAATGAACAAGGTGGCGAGCATCTCCAACTTTGCTCGATGAATGTAAAGAGGGGTTTGCATAATGAGCGGGAAGGGGCAATAATGAACATCACTATAAGTTTTGCAAGTGCTCTGTTTTTTGTCCTAAGAACAAAGGTCTAAAACTAGTTTTAGAACCATTAACGTCTGTGCTATATGACTTGGGAGAAACTCATTCATGCATGGTTCAAGATAGAGCTTCCATCTTAATAATAAAGTCATACTATATACCTTGAGTTTGTGATCGAGATAGAGCTTCCATTATACAGAGTGGGCTATCAGACTTGAGGGGCATGACAATCAATGGACAATGATAGCTTGAGTTCTTATCGCTGCATCATAACATATCCCCATAAGTGCTTAGCTAAGAGGTAATCGGAATAGGGAAAAAACCCAACAGTTTTGACTATATTATCATTGTTATTCCCACTCCCATCGTCGCTCCTACTATCGTTCATGGAAGAAGGTCTTGTTCTTGAAGAAATCATTCCCATCGAAATACCCCTTTGAAATACCCTCTCACGTGGCAGAACCTGACGTGGAGATGAGTTAGAATGATATGACCTCGAAGAGATGAACGATATTGAGGTGTTGGACACGTCGGATGCTTGATGGTAGACCTTGGCAAAGGTGCAATGGCTGAGGAGCTTGTCGATCTCAAAGCGACCCAACAAGAGGCTATTGGCACAGAACTTATTGTTGGAGGCGCTGGTGGAGACTTTGCTGGAGACGACATCAGCAATTGATGGTGCGGAATCGAGAGAGAGAGTAGCTTTTTCTTGATAAAAAATTGACTCAAATCTACACATGATAGTTGGACCGGTATGTGGGCCCCATATTACAGGATAACGTCGGTTAGCTTCATTCTAATCGCAGGACATTGGGTGATCCATTTTTT
>NW_026555344.1:4699644-4749626 GCF_029017545.1 Prosopis cineraria
ATCAGGTGTCGTTTCCATCTCAGGAAACGCCATCTAAGGTTATTTGAAAAAAAATTAAACATTTATAATTTTACATTTTCAGTTTGTAAAATTTTATGATGTATATAGGCAATAATTGATACTGATACTAATAGTAATATTTAATAATAATCATTATATTTCTTCATTTTATTATATTTAGATTTGTAATATTTTTTAATTAAATGTAATCCAAAATTTTTTCATTTTTAATCAATAGAAATAGTTGTATCAATAATAAAATAATAATAATTAAATTATAATAACTATAATATGTAAAATTATTTTTATAAGATGATCATAACAAGTAGGTGGTGTTTCTAGTTGAAATGCCACCTAATGTTCGTAAACAACAAGCCATAGCATTTTATGAAAGAAATACCACATATCGTTTTATTTTAATTTGAAATAAAAATAATGGACAAGAAGGTGTTTCAACTTTCATTTTAACAGCATTTTTTATTTTAATTGTTATAAATATATGCTATTAAATCTCACTTTTGTAATAGTGTGGTTAAAGGACTTGAAACAGCAAAACAAAAGTGTAAGGACTAGTACCACAAACACTAAAAGAATAGGGAGCAAAAATTATATTTGTCTCATTTTTTTATATTTAAAAATTGTCTGAAAGTGGGGCACTACAATTGATTCACAACATTTCTTACAAATAAAATAAATATTTATATAAAGAAGACTTTGTAGGCATAGGCACCAACCGTGAGAAAAGTCATGTAAGATGTAGACGTGACAGGCATAAAGGAAATAAATTTAATTACTATTTCTCTGCATACATGCAACAAGTCTATAATAAAATGTATTTTATATTATGTATCACGGTATAAGCGTATTGATAAGTCAAAGAAGGGAAGTTAATCTCGTTTGGTAGCAAGGAATTGGAATTGGAAAACTATAATAGTATAGTGGATCTGAATTCTGATTTCATCAAATTGGTAAAACTGATCACTTTCACATTTGTACCCATGGAACCCCACTTTTTCTCTTGTGAATAGGTTTTAAAAATTTTTATTTTTCACCTCGCTTTCTCTGCCGCTTTCATTTGGAGTCATTCACATAATCAAAAACTCTTGCATAATACCAAATAAACAAGGATAAAGAGCAGCAGGCAAGTTGATAAGGTTATGCACGGAGGGAACAATTACTAATGAGCTAACAATTAGCGGTAATGTTATTATTATTTTTAAATTAAACCTCAATTAATTAACAAATGTATATAATGTAAATTCACTAGAAATAATTAAAAAATACAAATGATTTCAACATTTCTTACAGAAAAAAAAAACTAATGTGGGAACACCTCTATCAACAGGAGAGAAATTTCTGTCAAAAAACTAAAAGTAATTAAAGTAATAATTAATTAGAGGAAGTGGATTTTATAAAACAACTTCCCAAAATTGTAAAATAGCTCTCATAACTATAGGAACGAAGGTTAACACGATAAGCAAGGAATGAATGAATTGAATTTGGTGACTGTACCTGTATCATCTGAACTATTAAAATTTAAATCAATAGTTATGAATTTATACTCCACTTGATATTAATGAATGAGTGAATTATTTGAATTGATGATTTGGGTTTCAACAGTTCAAATGGTACATAAACTTAATTTGTGGACTAAATATAGTCACTAAATCCACACCCGGGATCGAATCTTGAAGCCATCATGTGGGGCCAAAATAGAAAATTTAGGAAAAATTTTAATAAAGACACCTTAATCATAGTTAATAAATAAGAGAATCCAAAAATTCTGAAATTTCACTATAATTTAAGGACACTATAGTGCAATTAAAATGTTGAGAGAATTATTTGACTGTCCTTGTTGAAAGATATTTGTTTGTCCATTATTTTAAGTTGTTCATTTACATTTATATTATTATTCATTGTCCTATTGTTTGTTGTTTGTTCATTACTTTCAGTTAATAATGCAACTTTTTTCACAACTTAATATATTAACAACTATTATTAATATGATGACAACACTTGAAATAAAATCAACTGAAAGTAATAGGCAAATAATAAATAGTAGGACAATAAAAAGTTAATGTAAGGTAATGAACAATAGACAATAGAGAAACGAACAATTTGTGTTTGCATCATCCAGGTATGTTTTGTAGAGACGATTAATTTTGTCATTTTCCTTAACATTTTAATTTTACTTTAGTGGCCTTGGAGTACAATGAAGTTTCATAGTTTTTGAGGTTTTCCTTTTTATTAACTACAATCAAAAGTCTTTTTGAAATTTTCCTGAAAATGGCACTACAAGTCTACAAATTGATTTCAACATTTCGTACAAATAAATGTATTTATAAAGAAGACTTCGTGGCATGGCACCAACGGTGAGAAAAGTCATGTCAGATATAGAGGTGACAGGTACAAGAAAAATAAGTTTAATTACTGTTTCTATTCATGCCTGCAACAAGTTTGTAATAAAATACATTTTATATTATGAATATGTATTAGCATATATAGCGTAATATAGGATAACATATAATTAGATTTAATTTAACATATTAGGATTATCCAATAGGGATATTTAAATAAAGATATTGATCCATTAGATTAGCTTTGATTATTTATTTATTATTATTTTATATATAAATATCTTTAATATTATATTTAGATTTAGGATTTGAGATTTGAATTTAAATTATTATTATTTTATTATTTTTATATCTTTATAAATAGAGTTAGGTTTTTCATTTATATTCAGTTTTTGAATATTATTGAATAAGAGTTTTTGAGAGTTTCAATTTTCTCCCTCCTTCTTTTTCTCTTCCTCTTCTTTATCTTCCCTCTCACCTTCCCGTGTTATATCAATTTGGTACCAAAGCTAGGTTTTCATTACACTTTTGTTGCTAATCTTAAAAGTACAACTTTTTTTATTAAAATTTAGATGTCCAAGTAAGGTATAACGAACTCACTATTTAACATTACTGACTGAAATGTCTTCTTCTCCTTCCACAAGTTTGTTCACCATTGGATCTTTGAGGTTTGCAATTTCTTCATATGTTTTTTTGCAATTTCTTCATGTGTTTGCGGCATTTTGAATAATTTTTCATTTTTTATTGATATGACTTTTTATATTCCCAAAAAAGAGAAAGAAAAGAGAGAAAAGGAAAAAGAAAGAAGAAAAGAAAAAAATTATTATGATGCTTAGTTGCCAATATAAGCTAAAACATATACATACATTTGGACACACATTTAGATTATTGGTGTGAATATGCTGATCTACCACAATATGCTCAATGGTACACATGTAGTGAATATCAACAACGTATGTCTATTCATTGCAAGATACTTATCGGCAAGAGAGCTATTGGTATGGTTATAAAGAGCAACAATATCAATATACAAGCCGTCAACAATATGAGCATACTTATTATGACAATTATGAGCATCGCTATCTCTAGTTTAAGTATGCTAATCATAAGCGATATGAGTATAAAAACCAATATCAGCATGAGTACATTGAGAAATGATAATATAAGTATCTTAATAGCCATCAACATGATTATGTTTATCAATACGAGGATGGTATCCATTGTCATTATGAATAAGCTGACTTTTAAGAGGAAATAGACCAAATTATAGTTAAACTGGGTTGCTTTCAGCTAGAACAGAATTGTTATTTTGACAAGTTTACAAGGGATTATGGTGAAGTTAAGAAGGCAACATATGGGATTAAGAGGATGGTTGATGAATTAAGGAAATAAATGGAAGAACAAGAATCAAACAAATCAAAAATGGCAGAAGCTCTTTCCTTGCTAGTAGAAGATTATCTAAACAATGATCAAGTTGTCCACTATAAATTAGAACAAGTGATTCTTTCTCAAATTGTTCATGGCAAGGATCAATCTTATCACGTTACAACTATTCTTTATCTGCAATTTGCATCTCCCAAGGTTACTTCGTTACTTAATGGTCAAATCCAGCAATACTTTGTCTATTGGAAGGTTTTTCAGATATTCTACATGATCAAACTATTCACTCTTGCTGGAGTTTATTCTTTTTCTATCTAATTTGTTGGAAGGGATTCCTCGATACTTACCTATATCAAATTGCTTGCTCTTGCAAAAGCTTGCTTTTTCAATATCTCATTTGTTGGAAAGGGTCTCCAAATTCAAGCACTCCATTGAAATTTATCTCGCTCTTCTGTTTTGAAATTTGTGCCTTAACTTTAACTCGTCAGGAGCCGAGTTCTTCAAGCGTGAGAGCAATGGTGTAATATGAGATAAAATATAATTAGGTTTAATTTAAGATATTATGATTATTTAATAGGGATATTTAAATAAAGATATTGAACCATTATATTAGCTTTAATTATTTATTTTATTGTTATATTAGATATTAGTATCTTTAATATTTGATTTAGATTTAGAATTTTATATTATTTTTAGATCTTTATAGATAAAGTTAAATTTTTTATTTATATTCAGTTTTTGAGTATTATTGAATAAGAGTTTTGAGAATTTCGTTCTTCTCCCTCCTTGTTTCTCTCTTCCTCTTCTTTATCTTCCCTCTCCCCTTCCTATTTTACATTAGTATATCGTTAGGTAAGTCTAAAAAGAATAGAAGTTAAAGTAAATTAAAGAGGCCTCTATCAAAATTTAAATGTAATTATATCGTTCGTTAGCAAGAAATTATTGGAATTGGAGAAGTGGAAGCGTAAGGAAAAAAAAAAGGATTGTTTGGTATTGGTGTAATGGATTTGACTTCTCATATAATCTAGTTTCATCAACATATAATCTAGTTTCATCAAAATTGGTGAAATTAATCACTTCCACCGCGTTCATACCCATGGAATGATGGAAGTCACTTACTTCCTCACTTTCTTAATAAAAAAAAAAAAAAAGCCCCAAGTACAAATCGAACATGTTTTGAAATCTCCTTTTTCATCTCAATTTCTCTTCCTCGAAATTTTGTCTAAAAGTGGGCACCAAAAGTTATATTTTTCCGTTTTTTACATTTAAAATTTGTCTAAGAGTGGGGCACTACAATAGATTTCAACATTTCTTACAAATAAAAATAAATATATTTATAAAGAAGACTTCGTAGCATGGCACCAACGGTAACAAAAAAAAGTCATGTAAGATGTATAATTAAGGAAAATAAATGTAATTACTATTTATATGCATGCATGCAACAAGTCTGTAATGAATAAAATATATTTTATATATTACGTATCAGCATATTGATAGGGAAGTCTAAAAGAATAGAAGATACTTCAGTAAAGAGGCCCGTTATAAAAAAGATTAAATGTAACCACTACACTGGCTTGTTTAGTAGCTAGCATGTAATTGGGACTAGAGAAGCAGAAGCAGAAGTGAAATTAAAAAAAATAAATTACTTGGTAAAATAGATCTCACTTCTCCATAGAATCTGGTTACATTAACATAGGTGAAATTCAAATAAATGAAAAATTACTAGTTTTTAATTTATCATTGCCTAATGAAACCCCCCCCCCCCTCTAGGAGCTTAATTATGATTGTGAGGCCCGTGAGGGAGGGTGACCAAGCGTGCCAGCTGTTTCGTCTTTGACTACACATGCGTCAGAAGTAAATCGGCGCCAGATAACGCGAGAGGGGATGACGCAGGGAGCAGTGACGTCGACACAACCTGGCGTCGTGCCTGTTCCATGCATATTATATATGAGGGCGAGAAGGAAGTTGAGCAACACAACAAAAGCTAACCGAGAACCCAAAATCGATCAAAATGGTGAATCCCAGGTTTCGGGTTTATGCCAGCAGTTACAAGCAATTCAAGTCTCTGGGTCATCCCAATTACAAGACGGTGCCCGAAAATGAAGTCCTCGAAGGCCACGTGGCCCTGGCCTTCGCCAGAGACTACGACAGTCGTGGGAAATCCACGCATGGAGATTTCCGTCCCTATTTCAAAATCACCGACGTCACTCCCGAAGACATCCGCCGATTCAAAAACAACAATAGCAAGTTCAAGTTCTTCCTCAGCATCGGAGGCCGGAGCCAGAAGTATCCCTTCTCTCTCACCATCGATGACGTTGACAACGCCGCCGCCTCCCTCAAAAAGATCATCCACAACTACCATTTCGACGGCATCGACGTTTACTACCAACACATCCATCCTCAAGTCCAGCCCGAGCAGTTTAGGGAGGTTCTGACGCAGCTCATTACGCGGCTCACGAGCGAATTCCACAATCTTGAGGTTTCCATCACCGTGCCTCCTCCTCTCCATGACAACTACTACAAGCCTCTGTTCGATGATTGCCAGGAAAAAATCCACCACGTGATTTACCAGACCCACTCCGCGGCTGAGAAGGATCGTGTTTCCAATGTTCACCAGCTCGCGCTCAAATTCAAAGGCCTCCTGTATCCCGTGGACAAGCTCTTTGCTGGCTATAGCATCCTCGACACCGACTGGAATGTTGTCCCGTTGCCCGTCTTCCGTGTGGCCGTTCATAAGCTCCTCTCGGACGGCCTCGTTTCTGGGCTCTCCGACTGGGCTGCCATCTGCTGTGACGACCCGGAGAAGTGATCCGCTACACGCCGACCATGGCTTTCCTTGTGGCTCATACATATACACACTACTAAATAAAGTATGCAGCGCACCAACCCTGTGGTCCTGTGCCTGCTTTTTCTGTATTTATGTCCATGTTTGATGTTTTGCACAAGTTTCCTTGGCTTCCGTCTCGCGTGTACGTGCATGTTATTTTTGCTTTGTATCTTTGCATGGGTTGTAGTAATAAAAGTATCCAGTTGTGATTGTGATTGCTCGTTACTGCTCCTCCGTACGTTCTTTTTCCTCGGCCTCTAACTATCACCTTCAAGCTTCAATTAAAAATTCTCCATTTTTTTGGTGCAGAACTGTGAGTTTAGCTTATTAATAAATTTTAATCCCGACGCTTTATCTCTTGCCAAGTAGCCCACTTATTCCAAACCTGTTAATTTCCAACATGAACCCGAGTTTTTTTAATCTCTTTCTTTTGGTAAAAATGTTTTATGTCCTTCGCCCCTTTAACATGTATTTCAACCAGCCTGGTTTCGGAGCTCATGCATGATGAGCAATTTAGATCCTTCGGATTTTTAGTCTTGATGGTCAAAAGTTTAAAATTATATTTTTATTTTATATTTATTATTAAAATTATAAAATTTTAATAAATATATTTCATCATTAATCTGAGCAATATAAATTTAATTTGGATGGTCTAATTTAATATTAATTTTTTATAATTTTTATAAACTGAATATTTAGATACATTTTGAACAATCTAAATTTAATATTAAATTTTTTTATAAATTTTATAAATTTTTATTTTAGTAAATATAGTATCAAAAAATAAAATAAAAGTAATCTTCAAACTAAAATTTTTAAAAAATAAAAAAAAGTTGTAACTTAAAAATTTTAAATTTAAATTGTTCAAAGTACATCTGAATTATATTTTCCAAATTGATGGTAGGGTAAATTTATTAAAATTTATAAATTTTATTTTAATAAATATAAAATAAAATATATAAATTTGAACCGTTCAGATTGTTTGTCATGTGATCCGCACCGAAACCAGTCTTGTATTACAACCCTCCATGCAAAAAATATTTAATTTCAGAGCAAAAAACTGCGTCCTTAGCTTTTTTCGCGAGACCCGCGGCCTTTCTCTATTTTATTTTCCTCCTTTCAAATATGTGAAAAAATAATAAGATATAAAATCAACTGTACTGAGGAGCCTTTGGGAGAATTTGAAGCTTATCCTTTATTCATACATTTGATAAATGCTATTGCCTATGATCATAAGATCCCACCTCTTATACAAATCATTTTTTTGCCTTATTATAAAAACTAATAGGTTAATTAAGTTTATATATGGATCATGTCACAAATACATAACATCTTGAATACTACTTAGAGTTACGTTCAATAGCTTGTATAAGGAGAGAATAACCTCTGTTTCTTTTCTTTTGTTTTTTTTTTTTTAGGTGACGTAGCCTCTGTTTTTTTCATTACCTGGTAAAATAGGCAAAGTCATCAGCTGGGTTACGATGGACGAGTTTGAGAGACTATCGAATAACATCGAAGGGGGCAGAGTTTTCTCTCTCTTTTAGCGGTGCTTCTTGTGCTCGTGTGTTCTTTTCTTCCTCCTTTCTTTGCGTGCTAGTATGTTTGGGTTTTTAGTTTGGTGGTGCTGTTTTCGTTCTACGATGAATCTACATGGTTGTAGTGCATCTCGTTTGTCTTTCTGTCGCAAGCACTATCTGTTTATGCTTGTTCTATTAGAAGAAGTCTCGCATTTAAAAGATAAATTATAAATATATGAGTTTAAAAAATATTTAATTAAATGATTTAAGTTATTTTAGTAGAGTATAATATCTTTAAAAATATTTAATATAAAAAAAATTAACATGACATCATGAGTTATTTGATAAAGGACAGGAGAAAAGAGAGAGAAAAAAGAAAGAAAGAATGAAAGATAAGAAAAAAGATAGTAAAAAATAAAAATATAAAGAGAAGGAGAGAAGGAGAAGGAGAAAAAGAAATTTAGTACACTTGAGGCCTCTGAAATTAAGAAAAAAAGTACAGATTCATGTAAGAAAAAAATAAAAAAATTAAAAAATAGAGTGAGAGAAAAAATAGTTTTTTTTTACCAGTGGAGAAAAAAATAGTATAGAAAATACTAGAAAAGTCTTACATCTAAGTGGCTGTTTGGATTATAATCCATTTTTTGACTCAAAAAATCGATTTTTCTGAGCTATTACCCAACAACCCATAATCGATTTTTTTCGAAAGCTAACGATCTGAGCTTCTGCCAAAAGTTTTTTAAAAAGTATTGGGAAAAATTATAAAGAAAGGCCAAAAAAAATTACAAAAAAAACACACAATTTAATAAAAATAAAATTAAAATTTTTTTTCTTAAAAAATTCAAACTTTGTATCCTCAAAAAATTAATATTTAAAAATTAAATTATATAATAATTTATATAGTTAAAATTAATTTTAATTAAATTATCCAAACATTTTTAATTCTGTTAAAATTAATTTTAAAAAAATAATATCCAAACAGATTACATTTAATATAATCAATTATGATTAAAATATATCACTTAATCAATTATTTTTATAATCTATTATAATCAATTAAAATCTAAACGAGTACTAAATATTATAAGATGGATAATAAATATACAAATTTAAAAAATATCTATCAAAAAGTTTAAATTATTTCGGTGAAATATATTATTCATGAGCATGCTTTGTATAAGAAATTTAACATGTTCATAACCATCGTCAGCTTTACGCTTCTAAGCTTCAGGCTTTAATTAATTTACGTTGGAAGCTACGCGGCTTTATTATGTTCGTTATTTTTTGTTCCTCTTTGGCTGCTGCGTTCATTTTGCATCAACGAACTTGGCTCTTGCAAGGTTACACTCTCTCTGTTTCAGCACGGACTGAGTCTCAATCGCTTTCTAAGATTTCTTTTTCATCTTTTCAAGTGTGGGTTCGCTTCATTGGGTTACCGATGGAGTTTTATACCAAATCTATTGCTATATTGGCAATTTATTTGGCAAATTTCAACGTCTTGATTGTCACAGTTTCAGTTCAAACAAGGGACTTCGCGACCTACAAAGCTGCCTAGAGTTGAGGATAATCATCGCTTTGAAGACATATTTAAACATCTTCAGAAGTTTTTTAGCATTGCTAAGTTGGTAGGCTCAACTACTTCTCACGTGGTGTTAAGTGTATTCTTTTGAATCCCAAAGTTTTTTCTTATGAGCAAGCCCATTTTCAGTCTCCTTTGAGCCGAGCCACATCTAAGCGAAAATTTTCAGCTAGCATTTCTAAGCTTGTTTCGATAAATCAGACTATCAAGAGGACTATATTTACCAGTCTTATTCACGGCTCTGATCGTGAAGGAGGGAAACTAAGAGAAACCTCTCTTAATGCGGTTCTTCCTAACAACCATGGTGAGTTTGCTGATCTTGGATTTGTTACTGTTACTAGCTCAGTTCGGTCCCACCTCAAATGCAAGTAGACTCTGTTCTTTAGCAGTGGGACGGAGTTGGGATTTTGTGATGTTTTTCCTTAAAAACCTCGCGCACTTTCATGATTTTGCTGAGGATCTCCAGTTCTCCATGCATTGCAGCTGCATGGAGATCCATAATGTTACGCTGCAATGTTTTTCTCTTTCATCTTGTTCTGTTTTGTTTGCTCTGTTTTTATTTTCAAAAAAAAAACATGAGTTTGAGGGACGGGTAAAATTTGTTGTATGATTATATCACTGATGTCACGAAACAAAGGCAAAGAAATATGCAAACATAGTTACGTTGTGGCCAAAACGTTATATAATGAAACACAAAGTAAAAATGTTGAATCTTTGGCATAAAAGAACTCACAATTATTAGCTTGAGAAGTAAGATCAGATCATCAAACATAAGAAAGTACATACAACAGACTGTAGAATGTATAGGAAGAAACATGCATGCATGCATCGCTGGGTCTACTACATAGCAACATTGTCTCCAACATATCTTGGCTGAGGCTCGTTGGAACAAGTGGTTTTGAGAAGATTCCAGTACAGTGGAATCTGTTCAAAAGTGTACAAGCACAGAGGTATCAACATCATGGCATAAGGGCTAATCTTATGCTTGATTCTCTGATCTAGTTCAAAGAAATGCGCCGCGCAGAAAGAGACCAACAAGGAGACAACGGACAGATAGAACGCAGTCAAGCCAAAGCAAAGCTTCAGAGGCAAACTTCGAAGATAATCAATGGCTTGCTTACGAGAACTAAAGACAGCCACAAATGCTGCCAAGGAAGTAATGGATGAGCAGAACGCAACCAGAACGGAGAAAGCAAAAACGTTGAAAGCAAGTTGGCCTCGCAGGATAGGTTTTCCAGTGTCATCGGTGCCTCCTGGGACAGTGAACGATGCAGCATAGGTGACACTGACAATAAGTGCTGCAACTATAGCGTAAGAACCAGAGGTGTCCTTGAGCCACTCGTTGCTTTCTTTGAGGAGGTCCTTGTGCTCCTTTGCGAAGACCTCGTCTGGAGTGTTATGATCGTCGTTTATTTGAGAACTCAGGTAAGCTGGCATGCTGTCTTTCACGTACTTTAAACGAGAAAATATTTATAGTATAATTAATGATAATCACAAGAACAATACATCCACACGTTTCAATATTTGTATATGACATGCCTGCAGTGATATTATATCATGATTCACAATTTTACATACCTTAAACCAGAGGGCTTCATATTGCATTTGCATGACAGAGCCATGAACATGCCGAGGCATATGATGGAGTAGAAGGGAGGCCATGTGCAATACATTATTTCCTTCGCTATCCACATCCTCTCTGAGTATATGCCAAAGTGGGTGATTCTTCAATAACTTGAGCACATGGGTTTGCCTTTTTTCTACGGCCAAGAGAACCACGTTTCTTCTCCTTGGGTCGGTTTTGTCGTAGATTGCCACCGGATAAACTTCAAGGATTCTCTTCACCAGTTCTATCTGACCATTTGTTATTGCCACTAACAATGGTGTCGATTTTTTATCGTTTGTTGAATCATGTTCGCTGTCGTCGGACTCAGAAGTTCCTTGTGAGAGTTGTTCCAAGTTCTGGTAGCCATACTCAGAAGTTCGTCGTAAGAGTTCTTCCACAATCTGGGCACTCCATACATGTTTCTCTTTCATTTTCCTTATTGACCCTTGTGAGACATGTCCCCAAACAAGGGTCATTATTAGTTTTAATTTAAGGAGTAGAGTGAACGTATATATTTTCCATCACAGTAAAAAGAATCAAATAAACCTTGTCTTCGATGCCTCTTTCTTGGATCATCAGCTTTCAACCCGCCAGAATTTCGAATAACTTGCCCGTCCACTTCAGTTTTCAGCTCTTCTACTCTACAGACTTCACAGAAAGAAACGTGATGGTATATGTTAAAGTTTTCTCTTTCTCTCTCTCTCCAAATATATATATGGATTCAGACTAAGAACAAATTAACCATTATACTTACAATTGTAACAAAGTCTTTGCCACAAAGACATGGGAGTTCCACTTTTGAAAGCGGAAGGTATGGAGGCAAGGACAAGAAGAGGAGTATCTCCGTCTTTATCTTTAGCACCAACGATCTTCTGCTTTTTATACAGATGAATGATCTGAAGTGCAAGATCTGGCCAAGATCATGAATCATTAATACGCACACACACAAAGTCTTGTTTTCTGTAACTAATCTCTAATATAATACAATCAATTCATGACTGCTTACATACCAAGGTATTCTCTTTGAATGGTGAAGTGAAGTATAGTGTCACCATTAGTCCTCCTCCAGCATGGTTTATTTGTGCCGGCGGTGATGTTCTGCGTCTGATTGGTGGTGTCCTGCATCTGAATAGTGGTGTTCTGTATCCGATTACAAAAACAATGAAGATAGAGAAAGGTACGTTTGTGGCCGTTGAGAGCGGCAAGGAAAAGAGGCGTCTCTCCTTGCTCGTTAGGTTTCGAAGCCAAGTCTCGATGAACGCGTAGTATTCGGTCACATATGGAGGCAGAACCTCGCGTGGCTGCACAGTGCAGAGGAGTGTCTTGTTGCTCATTCGTAGCTTCCAAGGTTTGTCTGGCAACTTGGACGTCGTTAACGTTGGTATTCTCAATCTCATCGACCAGCTTTATAATGATGTTTTCTGGTGCGCCCAGACTGATAGCCACGTGCAATGCAGTGTCCTGCGATTTGGCGATCTTCGCGGCCTGAATCTGAGGATGAGACTTGTATAACTCTATAACTTCATCCCATCTTTGTGCCAACACTGCTTTACACAGACTCTGTTCTTGCTTGATTACCTGCCTTGCTGCCATTTTTGGAATTATATTTCTAGCTCTATATTGATTGCTATGCCACTTAATTAGACTGAGTTGGCCGATTAGTAGTGCCTCTATATATGTGTGTGTGTGGGCGCCCGCGAGATAGATGAGAAGTTTGTCCATTTAAAAGGTAAAAAAATTTAGATTTGGATAAAGTGAGGGTCACAACTCCACTCATCACTCAATGAATATTTCGTGTAACACATAACAATTATTGATTTAATCCAGAGATTGTCAATTTTTGTTATCTGATACTAAAAAAAAAATATATCAAATCTTACCTCTTGATTAGATCACAAATCATATATAAGCGGTTGATATGAATTTTTAGAAAAGATGACACACTTGAAAAGTGTTTCAATAAGAATGTTATAATTTTTTGGAAAGAAATATATTTTTATAATTTTCAGGTGTTAATGAAATTTAATGGCATGCATGGTGATTAAATTTGAGCCACTCACTATAATCAAATATGTAAAAATTTTCTCTTAAGTTCTTCTCTAATTTCTTTGGGTATGTTCATGAATAACCTTTTTCTTTTCTTTTAATTAAGTTCTTACTTCATTTTATTTTATTTATAAATTACTTTCAATATGTTTTACTGAAACTTAAAAAAAATTGAACTTCATTAACTCTATTTTAAAATTTAATAAATTTTCACCTTTCTCTCCTAATAAGGACAAAAAAAATTCTTTTTAATAATTTTTTTAGCATTAAATAAGAACAAAAAAGTAAAGATGAACATTAAAAATAGTGAAGTGCCCTACAAATATGATTAAAATTAATCTTATTTTTCTGCCATATAAATAAGAGCAAAGGAGTATATTTTATCATATTTAGATACTTGTCTGGACAGACATGAACATCAACAACCCTAATAGATCCAAGAGTTTTTAGTCTTATTTGTTTTCGCTTGATGCTTTCATGGATTATCAACAACAATCTATCAATTTCCTCCAAATCTGTCCTCTTTATATAATTTGCTATAACTAAAAGCTTTTGTGGGCTCTTCAGCAAAGAATTTTGATCTCAAATATTCTTAATTACAATGTAAATTTCTTAATTTTTCATTTTACTCCCGTTTCACATTTAATTTTGAGAAAAATTCAATCAGCTCTCCTTAACCTAACATAATTTAAGTTAACCCCCAAAACTCTAAAATTTCACTATAGATTTGGAGGACTCAAATGAAATTAAAGAGATGACTCAAATAATCTTATTGTCACTAGTGATGCTAGGTGTCTAAACAATTTGTGTAGGGAAGATGACCAATTAACATAGGTGAAATTTGCAACTCTCACTATCAACATAACACCACTATAAATTTGCAACTCTCATTTTCACCTACGCTAGTTGTTCATGTTCCACACATTAGTTGTTTATTTTCCCTATACAAGTTATTCATATGTCTAGTTTAATTTCACCAAGGATAATAAGATTATTTGAATCATCTCTTTAATTTCATTTCAGTCTCCTAAATGTGCAATGAAATTTTGAAATTTTGAGGGGTTGATTGAAATTAGATTGGATCAAAGAGGCTGAATGAAATATTTCCTTTAGTTTCTGTCGTAACGACCAGCCTAACCAGGAGAGGATCCAATTGGGAGAATTAATTCTTATTTTTGTTTTTGTCTGGTGCTTGCTTGCAATTTAATTAATTAATCCTGTTCCAGATTTCTTGTATCTTCCCGGCACTTGTAAAAGGGGAAAATGAGACATGCTTCCTTTGGCAAAAAGAAAAGGGGACAATTAAGGGCTTATTTAATTTGGTTTTTATTTTTAAAAGCAGTTTTAATTTTAAAAAAATGGAAAAAAAATATTTGGATGAGTGTTTTAAATTTAATTATTTTAAAATTTTTTTAAAAAATAAAAAATTAGAAACAACTTAAAATTATTTTCATTTTATTTTTCTTACTTTCAAAATACATTACATTTGATTATTAAAAATTATATTATCTTAATCAATAATTATCATATGCAATCACTATTAAACATCGGTGATTATTATTATCGACTGATGTCTAATTATAAAATTGTTTTAAATTAACACAATCAAACAAATTTTCTTCTTATTTTGTTTTGAAAAATAATTTTAAAAACTATGTTGTAAAACAGTTAGAGTTTGTTCCTCAACTATTTACTCCAGAGGTATATTAAATTTATATATAATACAGTCATGTCTTTTAACATTTGAAAATGATACAATGGGTACGTTATCATTACAAAAGCTAACTTTAACAATTAGTTGATTGAAAAAAATTATAAAAAAGACCTATAAAATTGCAAATAAGTATTCTATCAGAAAATTAATATTGATGAAGTCTATAAAATATGGTTGATCAAAATTTTTTTTTATGTGGATAAGAAATAACATTTATATCATGTTATTTGTTTGTAATTTAAAAAAATTAATTTATATTAATTTTCTTTTAAAACATTTATGCATGATTTTATATATGGGTCTTTTTTTATAATTTTTGAGATTATTTTTTATAATTTTGGAGTCAATTAATCATGAAAGTTAACTTTCTTAACTATGGGGTGCTCAATGCTGCACTTCGAAATGTCAAAGGGAAAATTATACCATAGGATACAAGATGCTCTTGAGCGGATAGTTGAAATGAAAAATGCCCCTTTAATCCATTTAAAAAATGAAAAATATGATCAGAAACCAAGCAAGCCCTAAACTTCTTTCATAATTAATGATATTTCTTTTTCCTTTTCATGTTTAATGTTTTGAAGGATTTCAATTAATTTATACATACAAATTTTTTTTGAGTTATATAAATGTAAATTTTTTGGTTATATAAATATTTTTTTGAGTTAATTCACTCCATTAACATCGGCTGCCATATAAATATAAATTGTGTCTTTTAAGCTATCATGTCTTAGCTATATAGAGAGAGAGAGTGTGTGTGTGTTGTTGTGCCACACTTGAAGTGATCGTGGCTAATTAATAATTAAACAGCTATGGGTGTGGGGATTATATCATTCATACCAACAATCTGCTTTAAAATTTGCAGAATAATAAAAACTGCACCAGTCATTAAACCAATTAAAAACTATTATTTAATGGTTAATAATCAAAATTATAATTAAGTCAGATTAAGCCAATTATGAATAAAGCATTTTATTAAATTTATAAATATATTTGTTTAACTGTTTATTGGTTCAACTAAGTGGATTAACTCAAATTTCCCTAATATGATAATTTGACACAATAATATCTTGGGAGAATGACAGATAGATCTTAAGAGGACTTTAAGTCTCAACTAATTTTAAAATATCAAACTCTAGAGATTTAAAAGTTCGGCTTTTAATTTTGTAACTTCATTGTGATAAATTTGCAGTTTATTTTTTTATATTTTAATATGATTAAAAAATAAATAAATTTATTTTTTCTATTAAAATCTAAAAAATATATTATAAATTCATCACAATAAAATTATAAAATTAAAAGCTAATTTTTAAAATATCTAAAAGTTTTGAAATTGGTTTGGACGTAGTTAAAATTAATTGATTCCTTCAAGACTTATTGTCTTTTTTCCTAATAAATTTGGCACAGTGTACGGCGAGATCCCAAAAAGGAAGGGCTGTGTATGTATTGCTTGTATTCTTATTTAAGAATTACAATTAATAGAGCAATGCAAGGAGCTGTTGAATAATATTAAGTAAAATGCAAAATAAATATTGAATAAATTGTTTAATTTATGCTTCCTACTAGGCCTTTTATTAAATATTTAAATTTAAATGATAGGTAGGGTTTCAGGGCATGATTTGCTGAAAATTAAAAATAAGTAATTTTTAGATATTGAAGAGATTTTATAAAAATTTTATTTATAGAGATTTTATAAAAAATAAATTTTAGTTTAGGTTTGGTTATAATAATAAAAAAGTGATCGTTAGTTAATAATTTTTTAATTTTATAATATCTTTCTTATTTTTTTTTATAAAGATGATTCATTATTTAATTATGTTAACATTTTATAATATTTTTGTGTATCTCACATTTTACAAAAATAAGTAGAGCGAATTGGCTGATTATTAGTGCCTCTCTGTCTCATTCTATATGTATATATGACACATGAGAAGTGTGTCCTTTTAAAAGGTACATAAAGATTCGGATTTGGATAAAGTGAATGTCGCAAATTCATCTACTTAATGAATATTTCATATGACACAATAACAATTATAAATTTAATGAAATGCCTGTCAAATTTTGTCATATGATATAAAAAAAAAAATCAAATCTCACCTCCAGATCAAATCACGAATTAGATTAATAGCTGTTCTGAATTTTAGAAGGGATGACTACACAGAAAGTGTTCTAGTAAGAGGTTTTTTGACTTTTTGGAACAAAATGCATATTTATCATTTTTGGGCGTTAATGAAATTTAATATTAGCTTGGCTATAATTAAATATGTATTGAGTCATGACTCATGAGTGAGTGAATTTTTGAATATAAGACCAGAAAAAAAACGTGCAAAGAGATAATGATCAAATCATGCCAAAATTATTTTGAATTTGAGCTACTCATCAAATTTAAGTATGTAGAGGTTTGTTCTCTCAAGGTTCTTCTCCAGTTTTCTTTGGGCGTGTTAATGCACAGAAACAAACCTTTTGCTTTTCTTCTAAACTCTTATCATATTAAATTTTTATAATTAGGTTAAAATATATTTTTAACCTTAAAAATTTACATATTTTAATTTAATTTCTTAATTTTATAAAATATTTTTTAAGTTTTCTAACCCTAATACAGTTAATTTCAAATTCAATTATTGTTATTTTTTAAAAATTAACATAAAAATTAAATATTTGAGGTTGTGTTGTTCGTATTTAAAAATTTAATATATTTTTTTGTAAAATTAAATATTTTATGATTAAAAAATTAAAAAGGTATTTTACAAATTAAAAATTAAAGTAAAATGTTATAAAAATTAAAATATTATTTTTTCATAATTTTATTCTTGTCTAGACGGACATGGGTGAACGTCGATAACCTGGATCCCAATGTGAGAAGACTAATTAATGCCAATGTACGGATATAGTTCTTACTTTTCTTTTTGTCTGGTGCTTCCTTGTAATTTAATCTTTTCCTTTTGTCTTCAATTCTTGTATCTTCTGTGCACTTGCAAAAAGGCAAAATGAGATATGCTTCGTTTGAAAAAAAAAAAAAAAAGGAAAAGACGAAAATTATTTTAAACTTCTTTCACAATTCATCATCTTTTTTTTTTTTTTTTAAATAAGCAATATATCCGTTAAAATATTACATGAATAGTAGTCTAGGCTCTAAATTCTTGTGATGTGCGATAACTTTTCTCACCTTTCAATAATCTAAAATCTTACTTTAAGTATTTTACAAGATGTGTGGCTTACTCACGTATTCATGTAACACTCATTCCTTCTTATTGTTTCTTACATGGGAGTGGGCCTTGCATTTTAAAAAGTAATAGCCATTTTTCATACTTAATGATGAAGTTTTATATGAATGGAATTTAGAAATTAGGAAAATCTTTTATGCATTTCAAAAGTTTGAGATTAAGGATATTATTTGCATAATAATTTATGAAGTATATTATTCATTAACCCTTTCCTTTCATGTTTGATGTTTTGAAGGAATATTTCAATTAATTTATCATACAAATATTTTATTGAGTAATATAAATATAAATGTATATAAATATAACTTTTTGAGTTATTGTATATTTTTTAATCATTATTCTTTTCTTGGTGTAAGAGAAAGGAAAAAAGAACCAATGTGTCTTTATTTTGAGCCACTTTAATAAATAAAAGTAAACTTACGTAACAAATAAATGTGTCCGTCAAATATTTGGGTGCAGGCTAATCAATGTTTTCAGATATTTCTTCCTCTCTATTTTCCGGCGCTTGCTGGCTTTCTTATATCGTAATATTCCATGGTCTTGATTTATTGTATCCAAAATTATTACACTCGTGAGTTTAAATAAATTTATAAAAAAATATAAATTTATATCACCAACTTAAATTATAAATTCATAAGAGTTTATTTTTATTAACAAATAATCATTACAATATTATTATAATTTAATTTAAATATATTAAAAATATAAATAATTAAAATTAAATCTATCTATATTGATAAATTATCATATACAAAATATAAAAATTTTAAAATAGGGAAACTTATTTTGGGTACTTTTATTTTATTTTTTATTAATATTATTTTTTGTATTTCAAGTTTTTTTTCTTCAAACTAGGTCTTATGACTTTTATAAAATGAATTCTTCATAGTATATACTTAACTAGCTCAATTAAAAAAAAATTGATGAGTTAAATAAGTTTAACTAAATTTGCATTTAGTCTGAGCTTATAAATTAGTTAACATTATTTTGTAAATTAAAAACATAAAATAGAAAACTTAGAGGTAAACTCATGAGTTTAACTGAGTTTGTATCTAATTTGAGTTTATGAGTGAGTTGATATGATCTTATAAGTTGAAAACATAAAAATATTAAATTCATAGAGTCAACTTGAGAGTTAAACAACTATGATTGTATCATTTTTTGGTTTCAAAAACAGGAAAATTGAATACCAGTACTTCCTTTATAAAAGTTGAGAAAAATTGAAAGAAAGACAGATTTTCTTCTTCTATAATAATGGTTGTGTTTTACCGGATTTTAATCATTTCCATACTTTTCTTTCAATACTTCTCTTCATATCTAATTTTATCTATTCATTTAATTATTTACTTGACTTAACGGTGTAAGATTATTAATTATTACATTAAAATAAGTATATTATTTATTTAATGAATACAATAAAGATTATAATCCTATTTTTAAGAGTATTTAAGTGATGATAATAATAATATGTTTATTCCAGGGATTATGCAGCTTTTCATCCCTTATATTTGAAGAGTTGTTGATTTGATCATTAAATTTAATTTTATTATTTCAGTATTTAACGTTTGCTTTAGTTAATTATCAAGTCTTTCCCCTTCGAAAAAATGTTGATGTGTAAATTAGGTTGTTAATGTGTAATATATATTTAAATTAATTAATACACATAAGTGAAATCTTCTAGCTTTAATTATTTACGTGGTTGATTTTACTATTTTTTAATTTCTAATTTAATCTACATTGCCTTTTTTCCTGAATATGTTGTTTTTCCGTTCCTATCCAAGTCAACACGCTTGCTTTCCACATTAATAAATCTTCATATGGCTGCCACGTCATCATTATATTCGCCATGTCAGATTAATTTAACGGTCTTGACTTCTTTCATGAGATTAAATATTACTTAGATTAGATAAGTTGATAAAACATTAAGGATTGAAATGATAAAAACTAAACAAAAGAGACTAAATTGATAACTCCCTCAAACATAAGGGACTAATAGTTATGTTTTTTATTTTAAATTTTATTACGTAAAATAAAAATTGAAAAAATAATAATTCTTACACATAAAAGTCGGGGAGGGAGGGGGGAGAGAGAGAGAGAGGAGATTTAATCAGATATTTAGATTCACTCGCAATATTTGAGAAGTCAGAGAAATTCTTAAATATACTGTCAGTTCACCACGTTACTTATATTCTCTTGATAAAAATATGCAAATTTTAGTGTTTATATTTTGCAAGGAAAAAACCATTAAGGGGGATGCTGGTTTTTTTCCACTTAAAAAATATAAATACTAAAGTATTACTCCCTCTAGTAAAAAAAAATGAGACATTTTTAATCTAATTCAGCCTTCAATTAAATAGTTACTTGTTTTTAACTAATCTTATCTTTTAATATTTACTCTTATTTAATAGGATATTTCACCCTAAGAAAATATAAAGTCATCCAATCAATAGGAACACTTTAAAAAAATAATGATTACATTTTAAAATTAAAAATATCTTATATTTTTTAATATTTAACCTCTCAAAAAATATTTTATATTTTTAAACAAAAGGAAGTATAAATTAAGTGCTTGCTGTGTAAGATTAAAATAACGTGACTTGTTCTCATCGAAAAAAATAATAATAATAACGTGACTTGTGTGTTTTTATTAAAAGCATAAGTGATGTTGTACACAGTGTGCATACGTAAGAATTTGTTGAAAGAGCTGGTTTTTTTTTTTTTTTTTACTACACTGTTAGTTTTTGATTTGATATACATACATATATATATATATATATATATATATCATTTGTTCGTTGTATGAGTATATCATTTTTTTCATATATCATTTGATATCATGATTCATGAAACAAGAGCCAAAAGAGATACACATACATACTTGTAGCCAAAAACGTCATATAATATAACGAAAAAAAATTAAAAACGTTGAATAATTAATTGGCATATATAATAAGAAAGTCACAATTAATTGAAATTTATAAATAAGTAAATTTATTTTAATTGTTAGTTTATTTAAGTGAATAAAATATATTATTTCTGATTCTCTTTGTAGTTGTCTATCAATTATTTCACGTATTTTAAAAAAAAATTAATTTTTTATATAATAAAAAATGATATATATTTTCATTTTTACTTTACTTTTAAATCTTGATATTACTACATTAAATACTTTCAAATCAAGAAAATAATAAAATTAAAAAATATTTAATTATTATAAAGTGTCCTAAATTTTATACTAAAAAATATTTTTAGAAAGTGTTTTAAATAAGATTAGAGGAAGTATTTATTAAATTACCCCACGTTTAAATCGTTACTTGTACCTCAAGCAATCACACTAGAATTAAAGCGGTTTCATTACTTAATTCAACGTGTCGGTACTATTTCCTATACTATATTCTTCATTTTCAACGACAAGCTGATGTAAATAAATATAAGAGTCATTCAATCAAGAAAAAAATGCAGTTTACATCTCACCCACTCATCATTTATGTATTTTTGTGCAATACATGCGTCAAATTGTACAATTCATTATACCATCATGACACCAGAGCGAAAGAGATACGAGATACAACGAAATAATGCTTCATTTTCAAAAAGTAGATTTTGCAACAAATTTAAAAAAAAATAGAAACTTTCAAGCTTCTGCTGCATACAAGAAATCACAAGATGATTAAAAAAAAAAAAGAACGAAATACAAATAAGAAACGTGCAATTCTCTCGATCTACATGGTAACATTGTCTCCCACGTATCTTGGAAGAGGCTCGCTGGAACAAGTGGATTTGAGAAGATTCCAGTACAGTGGAATCTGTTCATAAGTGTACAGCCACAGAGGTATGAGCATCAACGCATAAGGGCTAATCTTTTGCTTGATTCTCTGATCAAGTTCAAAGAAAGTCGCAGCGCAGAAAGAGACCAACAATGACACAACGGACAGATAGAAAGTAGTCATGCCAAAACAAAGCTTCAGAGGCAAGCTTCGAAGATAATCAACGGGTTGCTTTCGAGAACTCAAGACAGCAACGAAAGCTACCAAGGAAGAGATGGAGGAGCAGAACGAAACCAGAACGGAGAAAACGAAAATGTCGAAAGCAAGCTTGCCACGTAAGCGAGGTTTTCCTGCGTCATCAGTGCCTCCAGGGACAGTGGACGATGCGGCATGGGTGACACTGACAATAAGTGCTGCAACAACAGCGTGCGAACCAGAAGCGTCCCTGAGCCAGTCGTTGCTTTCCTTGAGGAGCTTCTCGTGCTCTTCTGAGAATATCTCATCTGGAGTTTTGCCTTCTTTGTTTATTTGATAACAGAGGTGAGCTGGCATGTTGTCTTTCACGTACTTTAAACGTACGAGATAACATTTATAACATGATTAATGATATAATTAATCACAAGAAGGAATGCGTCCATCCACATATTTCAATAATATTTTTACCCTGCCGACGCATTTTAATTTACACTCCTTCCAGTTATTTATAATGCATTATCTATTGGTTTAATTTCTCAGTACAAAATCTCTTATAGAGTTTAGATTGATGAATTATGAATATTTAAATTTTATATTTGCAATCTTGCATTTAAATTTTACATTTAAAGTACATGTATTTAAAATTATTTTTTGGATAATTTTAAAAAAACTCAATGAAAAAAGAGAAATGAATTAAGATTTAAAATGAAAATTAAAAATTAAAAATGACAAGTTTATTTTTATTTTTTAATCAACAAGAGATAATAGAAGATACAAAAGTTACAAGGTATCAATAATAAAAACGTGAAAAAAATAAAATTTTTAAATTAATTATAATTTTAGATGAGTACAATATAGGGGGAATTTAAAATTATAAAGGAATTATAATTTGAAATAAATTAAATTTAAATTCATAAATTTTTGTATGTTCAACTGAGTAATTTGATCTAAATCTAAATCCAAATTCAAATGATATATTCCCAATAATCCAAACACATCATACAAGTTTTAATAAAACATTGCAACAATAGTAACAAGCTTTATCATAACAAGGTTGACTATATGAATGTATAGCACAACAGCATTGTACGGTATTTTATCAACAACTAAATCCTTGGACATATTATTAATCAAAATGTCTCTTTCAAACCAATGATCCATTTTCAAAAATGACTTTGCACTTCGACATAACAACAAGTTCTGTGGCTTTATTTACAAATATTGTTGATTAAGATACTTTTAAAAGCTGTCATTTATTTTTGACATTTAACTAATTTTCTAATTACTCTTAAAAGAGTAGTTAATAGGACCTTATATGTAAAAGATTGGAGGGAGTAACTGGTTATATTTTTATATGACATGCATGCAGGGATTCTGTTCATACCTTAAACCAGAGGGCTTCATATTGCATTTGCATGACAGAGCCATGAACATGCCAAGGCATATGATTGAGTTGATAGGAGGCCAGGTGCAATACATTATTTCCATCGATATCCACATCCTCTCTGAGTGTATGCCAAAGCGGGTCATTCATCAGTGACTTGAGAACATGGGTTTGCCTTTTTTCTACAGCCAAAAGAACTATGTTTCTTCTCTTTGGGTCGGTTTTGTCGTAGATTGCCACCGGATAAGCTTTAAGTATTTTCTTTACCAGTTCCAGCAGACCATTCTTTGTTGCCGCTAACAATGCTGTCGTTTTTTTTGTCCTTTGCCGAAGTTTTTCCTGCCAACTGGTCCTTCATATATAAGATACATGGAGGTTGTTTATTACTATTTTCTAATTTACCTTGTGCGTCTTGCTGGTTCTGTTTATCCTCCTGATGACGCTCTTCTTCGCTGTAGTCATACTCAGAAGTTAGTTGTAAGAGTTGTTCCACAATCTGGGCACTCCATACATGTTTCTCTTTCATTTTCCTTATTGACCCTGTAGAGAATGTCCCCAAAGAAATGCATTAGTTTTAATTCAAGTACTGCAAGTAGACTGAAGGTACTTAATTATTTCCCATCAAAGTAAAAAGAATCCAACCTCGGCTCTTTCTTGGATCATCATCACCTTCCAACGAGGTAGAATTTCCAACGGCCAGACAAACTTGGCCATCCACTTCAGTATCTATTTTCAGATCTTCTTCTCTAATGCCTTTACAGAAGGAAATTAAAAAGTTCACTATAGTATTTTAAAACATAAGAACGGAAATAATTAAAGTGAACACAACACGAACTAACGTGATTGTATATATATTCCTCTCCCTCTCTCTCTATTTATATATGGATTCAGATCAAGTTAAATAATATACTTACAACTGTAACAAAGGCTTTGCCACAAAGACATGGGAGTGCCCCCTTTGAAAGCGGAAGGAATGGAGGCAAGGACAAGAAGAGGAGTATCTCCATCTTTACCTTTAACACCAGCGATCTTCTGGTCTTTGTACAGATGAATGATCTGAAGTGCAAGCTCTGGCCAACACCATCATGCATATCATTAATACACACGCGCACACAGAGTCTTGTTTACTGTAAATAAGCTCAAATACAATTAATTCATGAGTACTGCTTAATTACATATACCAAAGTATTCTCTTTGAATTGTGCAGTGAAGTATAGTGTCACCGTCTGTCCTCCTCCACAATGAAGTGGTGTTCTGCATCTGACTGCAAACCCTATGAAGAAAGAGAAAGGTATGTTTGCGGCCGTTGAGAGCGGCAAGGAAAAGAGGCGTCTCTCCTTGCTTGTTAGGTTTCGAAGCCAAGTCTCGATGAACGCGTAGTATTCGTTCACATATGGAGGCAGAACCTCGCGTGGCTGCACAGTGCAGAGGAGTGTCTTGTTGCTCATTCGTAGCTTCCAAGGTTTGTCTGGCAACTTGGATGTCGTTAACGTTGGCATTCTCAATCTAATCGACCAGCTTTATAATGATGTTTTCTGGTGCGTCCAGACTGATAGCCACGTGCAAAGCAGTGTCTTGCGATTTGGCGATCTTCGCCGCCTGAATCTGTGGATGCCTCTTGTACATCTCTATAACTCCTTCCCATTTTTGTCCCCCCAATGCTTTGTACAGTTCTTGCCTCAATAATGCCTCCATAGATTCTGGAATTATGTAGCCACTTAATAATTAGAGTGATTGAACTGCAGGGCTGATTGATTAAGTGGCTCTCTCTCTCTCTCTCTCTCTCTCTCTATATATATATATATAGACATGTTCTACAAAGGTGAAACGGTTCTCTCCAGGTTCTTCTTCTCCTTCAAATGTACGGACATGTTTCTTACTTCTCTTTTTGTCTGGTGCTTGCTTGTAATTCAATTAATCCCGGCCTTGTTCTTTACTTCTGGTATCGTCGTGTTTCATGTTTTGAATGATTCCAAATAATTACATAAGCATATCATTTTTTCCTGAGTAGTTACTTAACTCCAATAATCTTTGTCAAGCTTAATTAAAAGTAGATCTGTTTTAATTAATGCCGCTTTTTCCCCTATTTATTATAATATTTGAACTTGCAATCTTTTAGTAATCAAGTCTCTTTTAATCTACCATGGTTGTGATTTTGTTCAATTCAACCAATTGGTTTTCAAGTCATGGTTTGATTTATTCTCTTGCTGGGATCACAAATGAAAATAAGAATTGCCACCAAAATTTTAAAAATATAATTTTGGAAACCTTTCTTTAAATAAATAAACATGGTCCACAAAATAAAATTTGAGAGCCGATAGAACAAGGAGAACAATTGAGTAGTGTATGTATGCATGTATTACTTGTGTTCGTTAGAAATAACAAGTTATTAGGTGTGTTAGATACATTGAGTCTCAATTGATAATAAAAGGTCTTCGAACTCTCTTATCACAGTTTACTTGAATGTAAACAATATGCAAGATTTGATAGAACAAGTGTCTGATTATTACTAAAATGTTATGAAATGTAAACGATTGTAAACAGTTACAAGTGTAGATTGAAGATAAAAACTAATTGATAAACCTAAAAACTATTTGTGCAAAATGCGAGTCTTTCAAATGCTGTTGATGTGTTCTTCTACTATCTGATGCTCTATTTATAGTGACCGAATGATGATAGCTTCTTCCTTAAAATTTGGAATGTTCTTATGAATAATCAAAGATCTTACGAAACTCATGACATGGTCTTTAATCACTGTCTTCCATTTTTAATAACTAGCCCGTTTCGCTGAGATATTGGGCATAATGATGCCATTCTTGTGAGATCCGAGATTATTTGAGATCATGTCTTTATATACCAACGGTTTACAGAATGAGTTTGCAACTGTCCATAGAGTGGGTTTACAAATCTAGATTGAAGATGAAAACTAATTGATAAACCTAAGAAACTATTAGTGCAAAACGTGAGTCTTTCAAGTGCTGTCGATATGTTCTTTTGCTATTTGGTGCTCTATTTATAGTGATAGAGTAATGGTAGCTTCTTCTTTAAAATTTGGAATGTTCTTATGAATAATCAAGGATCCTGTGAAACTCATGGCATGGTCTTTAATCATTGTCTTCCATTTTTAGTAACCAACCCATTTTGTCGAGATATTTGGGCACAATGATGCTATTCTCATGAGATCTGGGATCGTTTGAGATCATGTCTTTATGTACCAACGGTCCACATAGTGGGTTTGCAACTAGCGAGATTTTGATATGTGTATCTGGTCATGCCTTCCCATTGAGCTCAGGGCTGCTTTTTTGTTTAGATTGTTAATTGAGCCAACTCTTTAATCACTTAGCTCATATAACTTTATGGCCTACTCAAACGCTTTGGCAAGAAACGTTTCATATTTAAAATTTAAAATTAATAAGAGTAATGCACGATGATGTTGAATAGGATAAATAAAATGTAAAATAGATATTGAATAAATTATTTAATTTATCTCTCCTAGTAAGACTTTGTCATGAGTAAAAGTTTAAAGAAAGAGTTCATGTCAAAAAAACTAGTCTTTCTATTCTCAAAAAACTAGTTTTATTGGATGAAAAAAACCCATCACATACACTTATAAACTCCACCTTACTTGTGAAGTTTTTAAATGTGAGACTCATGGCAACATTTTATTAAATATTTAAATTTGAATGTTAGTTAGGGACACTTTCAAGTTAATAGCTGAAGTTTAATTACAATTTATCAGACACAAAATTTAAATTTTTGTGCATTTTTTTGTTTTATGAATCAAGGTTTATGCAGGTCTTGAAGTTAAATTATGTGTATTTTTTTATGATGAGTATATATAAGTTTGGGAGAATTGGTGAAAAAGACCTTGAGAGATAAATTAATAAATTATGTTGAACGACCAAAGCAAATTGAATGATCAAACTAAATATTTTTATTTATTAAATAATTTGAGTAAATTATTGAAATGCCTCTTTGTCTTTATTAAAAAAAATTTAAAAAGGGTACAAAATTCGGCCACCAAATCTTTGGTCGCGGGAGCTTCTGCTAGAGCTATAGTCCCTCCTCCAACAAGTGACAATGCACTTGCCAGAGCTCTAGCCGGCCAGTGAAGGATAATTACTTCCATACTGCAGCCAAAAGCGTCATATAATAGTATAATGAAACAAAAATTAAAAGCGTTGAATCATTGGCATATATGATAAGAAAGTCGCAATTAATAGAGAATTAAGCCATAAGATCCTCATACGTAACACTTGAGAACAGATTCCACTATACTGGAACCTTCTCAAAATCACTTGTGAACAGTGGAATCTTACGCTTGAGTCTCTGATCCAATTCAAGGAAAGGCGCAGCGCAGAAAGAGACCAACAAGGAGACAACAGGCAGATAGAACGTAGTCAACCCCAAACAAAGCTTCAGAGGCAAGCTTCGAAGATAATCAACAAGTTGCTTTCGAGAACTAAAGACAGCCACGAAAGCTGTCAAGGAAGTAATGGATGAGCAGAATGAAACCAGAACAGAGAAAATGAAAACGTCAAAAGCAAGTTGGCCTCGTAGGTGAGGTTTTCCAGTGTCATCGGTGCCTCCTGGTACAGTGAACGAGGCGGCATAGGTGATACTGACAATGAGTGCTGCAATTGGATCACCGTCAGCCTTCGACCAGACGGAGTTTCCAACGTCCAAAATGTAGCCCTCCACTTCAATGTCAATTCTCAGCTTTTGTACCCCAATTTACTGAAAGAAAAACTGATCACTAGCTTTTCCATTTTAAAAACAAAAGAACATTGGAAATCAAAGTGAATCACGTGCTTGTATATGGAGATATTTATTGAGAACAAATGATATTTACAGCTGTAACAAAGTTTTTTCCAGAGACATGTGAGTGCCCCTCTTGAATGCCGAGGGAGTGTAGGTAAGGACAAGAAGAATAACATCCTGAATTTTAATTTTTAAATTTTAATTGTTAAAAAGAGTAAATTAATAAATTTGAATGATTAATAAATTAATGATATTTTCAGACTACTAATAAAATTATTGAATCATTGGACAACCTTAAAAGATGATTAGATTAGAGTTCAAGCAAAGTAGGTACTAAGTAAGGCCCAAATTCATTATGAACTTTATTGTGCCATTCACCACAGTGGTGCATGAAAATCTAATTTGATCAGAGCGACCACACGAGTTGAATAGAGAGAGAAAGAGAAGGGGATGCGAAGGGAGACAAAGAAGGGTTTTTTGCTCTGCTAGAGCTTGACTTCAACGTCACTTTGGGAGTAATTGGAGCTTGATTATTATTGGGTAAGCCTGTTCTATTCTTCATCTTCATCTTCCATGCATTTTTAATGTTCAATGGTGTGGTTGAAGGTTGTTTTCGGCCATGGGATGTTTTGGCCGAACCCATTGGCTTAAATGGAGCATTAGGGAGTTAAACTAAGTTTTTAAACCAAGGTTTAAGAATTTTATAATGATTTAGAGTTTGAGTTAGGGTTTGGATGAACTCTAAGTAAAAATATAAGCATTGGGAGCAATGTGGGTGAAGATTTGATGTTATTTAAGTGTTTGGGTGGTAAATGAAATTAATAAAATGTGTTGGAAATGTTAGTTTTGCTAAAGAGGGAATTTGGATGTGGGGTTACCCACACTTAGGATAATTAGAATTGTAAATTGATTATTAGTGTTTAATTTTGTAGATTAAATATTTATTGAGCATCGTTGAGCTAACAGAATCTAAAGTAATAGCCAAATTGCCACAATAATCCTTTTTTTGACAAAAAGATAGAGGTAACTGGATAATCTAGTTCTTTTATTTGTGTGTTTGAATGATTATGAGTTTTGCAAAAATATATGAAATCTATTAAAATTTGTGAATTTTTCTTATGTGCTTGGCATTTTGGCAACTTGTATGAAGTGGTATTAAACTAAAATAGTATCTTATGTTTAAAACCCTTTTTATGTATATTCATAAATAATTTTAAAATTGGATGCAAATTGAAATGTTAGTAATTGTTTTATAATTATCCCTAATAAGAAAAATGTATATGATTGAAATTGTCTGAGCATAATCATTGTGAGAGGGTGGGAATTCACTCTAAGGTTATAGGGGCATATTGTATGAAATCTATATGATACATTAGCACCATGAAGGCCCCGATGCATAATCTTTCTTATTTGAAAGCCCTAGTATTATCTTGAAAATAGATTAGATATACAACACCCCGATATTTGAGAAAGAGGAAACTATGGTCTAAAATGGGTGAAGGTGTCTTTAGTTAAGGCTACCTCCTATGATTGGTGAGCTTGGGCCAGTCTAGTTACATGAATTTTATTCTATTGTGTTGTTAGCCCATAAATTTAGTCGGAGGAAATAAGGAGGATATAAGATGGAGAATATTGATTATGCATTGTATGAAATGGGATATTGTAATCATGGATTTGTATGCACCTAATAACTTATTTTATTTCCCACTTTACACACTCATATACTATTTGATACATTAGTGAATATAGATTAGATTATTTGATTATTGAGATATCATTTCACCCCGTGGTTATATTTTACAAGTAAAGGGTCCGATAGGGTAAGTGAAAATGAGGTATTACCGAGAATTGAGAACCTCAGAATTGTATAGCTCTCTCTTTTGGTATGTTGTGTAAAGAATAATTTATAAATTAAGCCAACTTGTGACATCTATTATTTTGGACCACTTGCAATATTGGTGTATTTTAGCTTAGGATATGGTATTTATGTTGTAAATTGTTGTGAAGGACTGAATGTATGCATGTGGATAATTTTTGTATGATTATGTTATTTTATACTTACCCCTTTGATTATTATAAGATTAGGGTTTTAAAGGTCAAGTTATGTTTGGAATGTATGTGGTGATATATGATTGTTCAATTAGGTGTATTCACTATTAGAAAAATGTAAATTAATGAGCAAATTTATAAGTAATCATCTATTACTCTTTTAAATTACTAAATTAACGAGGGATGTTAGTTTCGTAGATCAACTTAAAATTAGTGAGGAAAATAGCAATGAAATGTCAATTCCTCTCTTAAGTAAGATAATTAGCTAGAAAATAGCGAGAGGCTATCAATCCCTCAATAAAATAAAATAATTAGCAAAAAAATAGTGAATGACTGCTAATTCTTTTGTAAAATAAGATAATTATTGAGGAATTTAGTAAGAGATTCTATTCCTAGCTAATTACTGCAAAAAAAATTAATTTTTAACAATGACTTTTAATTATATATTTAATTATTTTCACTTAAAAATAAAAATTAAATCTAAAAATTAACTAAAATATTCATAATAAAATTATTTAATGTTTAATATTTTCTTTATGTTAAGTTCATTTTCAATAATAAAATAATATTTTATTAAAAAAATATAAATAATAATTTAAATAAAATATAAATATTTTTAAAATTTTAATAATTGAAAATAAAATTTAATATATATGTTCATTTTTATAATATATCATTTGATATATTTGTAGTAGTTAAATAATATATATTTAATTTGTCATATAGTGACTATAGGCACCTTTCAATCAATTGGCAAAAAAGAGAGCATAAGGCTTGAAAGGTAGGAGGTCAAGGGTTCAAGTTTTAGCCTTGACATAAACATAATAAATATGTGGCATGGCAAGGAGTGAGTGATATGGTGCGAGGTGGTCGATAACACGTCATAAATTGTTGCACACATGGTAGGTAATGGGGCACGAGATGGTAGATGATATGGCAATTAATGAGGCATAAGGTTATTAGTAACTATTGGCAGTTGGTTAGTAACATGTCATAAGCTCACACACATATGGTGGGTGATGTGACATTATCATTTTTAAATATAAGTATATTTAGTGAGGGATTAGCGAGAGATATGGCCTTCACTAATTAGCAAGTAAAATATGATCTCTCGTTAAATTTAGCGAGTTGTTTTTTAGTTATGAATTTAGCAAGAGATAAAATTTCTCGTTAAAACACAATTTAGCGAGGGATTTATCTGTCACTAAATTTCATTTTTCTAGTAGTGATTGTGGCTTATTTGAGTTTGTCTAAGGTGGTCCTAGAGTTATTAGCAATTGGTTGGTGGATTAGGACATCCTTAGGCTAGTATTGAATGGATAAAGGGTCGTTTTATACTCGGGTATTTAACTTTTAAATGATAAAGAGTTTTGTTGTGATACTAGCGCCGATAGTTAGGTGACTCTAAAGTTGTGTATGGACACTTGAATCACTCCAGTTAAATGTCGCATGGCAAAACTATTCTAAAAGTTAGTTTCGAGGTGTTGTCTATCCCTACAATGCATTACACATTGATAGAATTGGCCCATCCATGCCATTCACCACAGGAAACAAGGCATTTTAAGCAAGGTCCAAATTTGACCTCCTTTAATGTTCAAATGTATGGATTTTACTTTCATGCATTCGTTACTTCTTTGTGTATGTTTTTAATTATGGTTTAATCTCAAATATCTTTTTAAAAAAGATTTCTTAGAATTTCAACTTTTGAACACTTTTTCTTTAAATCCTCATTATTATGATAACCTATTATAAAGAATTTCTTAATCTTAATTATCATAATGATGTTATGTGACGTGTTCTGATAATATCAAGGGGAATAAAGGGGTGCCACTTCATCACTGCTTCTAACACTAGCGACCTCTAGTGTTGATACAGATGAATGATCTTAAGTGCAATATCTGGGCTGGAGCATATGCTCATTAATATAGAGTAAACACACAGTTTTATTTTCTCTACATAATTAATTCATAAGTACTAATTACATACCAAATCATTCTCTTTGAATGGTGCAATGAAGTATGCACGGCGTCACCATCAGACCTTCACCATGGACTCAACAATGCTGTGTCGGTTTCCTGCATCTTGTTGCAAACAGAATGAAGATAATGAAAGGTATGTTTCCAGCCACTAAGAATGACTAAGTGTGTATTTGGTCTTCAGTTTGTTAAAAGTCCATTTGATAAAAGGTTATTTAACAAAAGTCAGTGTTATAATAAAATTTATATTTAGATACTTTTTTTTTTTAAAAGTCAATCTGATAAATGAAAAATTATTTAAATTAATGATGATTTATACTTTTGAGATGTGTTTTTAAATATGCAATAATTAAAAAGAATATTGATTTATGATAATAAGAATACCATGATCATTTATAAAAGTAGGCATAAAATTATTTCCCTTATAATTGCTCTCAACTCTCATTTGCAATTTAAAATCACTAGAAATAGAAAATAGAGTTGGCAAATTCACTTTCAAACCTCATCTCAACCTATATTTAAAAAGCCTATTTTGCTCATTTAAAAATTACTCAAACAACTTTTAACATCTAAAAAATTGAAAAGTGGATTTCAGATGCTAAATGTTGATTACCAAGAGCGGCATAAGAAAAGAGGCATCTCTCCTTCCTTGTTAGGCTCACAAGCCAAGGCTTCATGGACGCATAATATTCGCTGACATACAGAAACAGAACCTCACGAGCCTGCACAGTGCAGAGGAGTGTCTTGCTGGTCGTTCATATATTGCTTGCAAGGTCTGCTTGGCTACTTGGATGTCGTTAACGTTGGTGCGTTCAAATCTCATGGACCAGGTTTACAACCTTGTCTTCTGGTGGTCCCAGACTAATAGCCACGTGCAGTGCAGTGTCTTTGGATCTGGTGATCTTTGTGGCCTGAAGATGTGGATGACAATTGTATAACTCTGCAACTTCATCCCATGTCTGTCCCAGCACTGCTTTGCACAGTTCTTGCCGCTTTTCCTCCATTCTTGGATTTCCCTCCTCTTATGGAGCGATCGTGGCTGATTGAGCAGCTGTACATATGTGTGCGCGTTGGGGTGGTTGCATGCATGCAGAGGTTTCCTTTCACTGGCCTGTATTTGGCACGAAGCATTGAATTTTAAGGAATTAAGGACGAGATTAGAAATAGGATACGACATGAGACTATGAAAAAAAGGTAGGACTCAAATCAAACAAAAATTAAGCAAGAGACCCGTTGTCGATCCTTGTCTTATTCCGGTTGAGAACATCCGGGGAAATTAATTAAGAGCTCGCCACCAAAAAAAAAATTAAAATAGAACCAATTAATGAACAAGCAAATCAGAAAATAACAGCTTGAGGAATTATTAATATGAATTAAACTGCTCCAAATCAAACATAGTCAAAATATACGTTGATGGAAAAAAGAAGGATGAGAGGCAAAGAAACCAAAAGCAAGAGAAGTAGAGGAAGCCGATCTGAGAGAACAAGGAAGTTGGTGTGGGGGGCTGATATGTGACATACATACATGTATGCATGCATGTGATTCTGATTTGAAAAAAACAAGAGTCACGTGCTTCATGCTTCATCCACTTGTTATCATTACCAATGTTTTTATTATTAAAAAAAATCACATCCAGCCTCTTTTAAAAAAATTAATTACAGATAAAAATTAATATAAAATAAATTATTATTAAAATAAAAATATGACTTATTTTTTTTTTTCGAATGAGATTTGTTAGTACATTTCTATGATTAATTTATTTGAGAAGATTGGATGTAATTTTCCCCTTTATAAAACTAAAAGCTTAATATTAATTTGAACATGTTTGGTTTCACAATTGTTTGTTCTCCTTAATTACAATTTAGGAAAGAAGCAGGTTCTCGCATGCAAGCAAACAGAGGCATGTAATCTTTGATGATTTATCGCTTTATCTTTTTATTTATTTATTTTTGTTATTGTCCCTTGTCGCTTTTTTTGCTAAAGGAAGAGTTAGAGCAAATTCCAATTTGAACTACGTATGTTATTTTATATTACATATTATGTTTAGCTGTAACGAAGAGCTCTTGTCCCTTGCATTGCCCAACCGTACACATGTTTAATTATCATATATATTTTTTAAAAAAACTGGCGCATAAAATAAAAATACAATATATATATATATATATATAAAATAGAATTAACGGTTATTTTTATCCTTAAATTATATACAAAAAGGTACAAATATCTTTAAATTTAATTATGAATCAATTCTATCTAAAGATTCTCTCCATTATTATCCTAACGATAAAAACACTTAACGTTCATTAGTCATTAGTGAGTCTTATTATTTTTTTAATATTTTTTATTAAGTTAAGAATTATATATTTGCCCCTCAACTTCTATTAGAAGAGTCATTTTTGCCCCTTCACTCAAATATTTTATAATAAAAAAATTAAAAAATTTAATGTGGAACTCACTAACTATTAATTAATGGTGAGAAAATGACAGAGTAGTAAGTAAGAAATCTTTAAAGTTAAGAGATATAATTGATTTATAATAAAGTTTAGAAATATTTGTAACTTTTTGTGTATAATTTATAAATAATAATGATCTTTTTGAAAAAATAAGAGGGAATTATATAGCCTATTCTCTATAAGCTTCACGTGATGACAAAGGAAAGGCACAAAGGCAAAGATTTGCCAAATGAATCACACGGGACTTGGGAGTGTTACAAGGAGAATAGGGAAGGGAAACAGAACATCCTCGCAAGACATTTGTAGTAAAATTGGTTCTTAGTCTGGACAAGTTCTTCACAACTATAAATTCATTTTTAATCTGAATGGTTTCTGGTATAGCATTTATAGGTAAATACTTTTTATAATGTAGCATTTATGGCTCGTTTAGCAACATGGAATTGGGAAGAGGGAAGTGGAATTGGAAATGAAACTCATTTTTAATTATTTGGTATGCAAGATCCAGGTTCCTCAATTCCATCAATTTTGATGGAACAACATGACTCCTAGGAATTATTGAATTCGACCTTCATTTCCTCTCTCATTTTACCTTTTTTTGCACTCATATTCTCCCCTGTGAGGACCCAACCTCATTAACAATCTTCATTGACGGTGACACAAAGGAAGATGAGAGGGTGCTTGACCGACAGCAACAAATCCCAACCATGACTGGAGAGTACCTTTTTGAGATCAACAAGAGTGAAAGGCGATGGAAACTCCCAACCATGAGTGGCAACACATCGTTTCTTCCTTGATGGTCTTTCGACTCTCTCAAGCTTCCTCGATCTTAGCTTCTCCCTTTCGGCAACCACCAGCATTGAGCATTTGGTTTGATTTTCAGTATCGCTTCCTCCTCCACGTTCTTCGATCTCAACAATCTCCCTCAATTACTAATATGATAAATGGTGGATGTCAGATTTGGTAAATGGTGAGGACGATGTTGGACAACAATGATTGGTTTGTTGATTTTGATTTTGAATGGTGAATTTCAATTTTGATTTTGAATGATGCATTTGACTTTGGATCTTTGATTTTTGCCTTTGGTCTCATTTCTATCTTTGCATTTAGTTCGATTTCTTCCTCTTACCTCTCGTTATCTTGTTTATGGCTGGCTAGTGGTTGTTTGTGTTGAGGTGACAGGGGATTGTGGCTGTTTAAGGGGGTGGGTGAGGTTTTTTTTGGTAAAGACATTTAAGTCTTTTTACATTATAAATGATTATATTAATTAAAAATCATATCTCATTTTTATCAATCCATCAGACATGCTTTTAACCTTTAACTTCCAACTCCACTTGCCTAAGGTAATTTTTTCTTTTCTGATTTTTCGTAGCATATTGATAAAAAAGCCATGAAATTCTCCCAATAATTTGATTTAACTTGTTATCCACCTTCGGAATTCTGATCTTCTCGGTCTTCTCAGCCACGAACTCACCGAACGCCTACATTCATCGCATTGAGCTGAAATCCCGAAATCATCCATGGCATACAGGAATAAATCAGTTTATGCTGGATGGGCAATTCAGTAATTTCATATTTCCTTTCCACGGCCTCAGAGAAGGCCGAGTCTTTGGAAGTGGAACCACTGAAAGTACAAGACGCAGCCTTTCTGCTTTTCTCCATTTCTCACCGTTTCTTGTTAAGTTGCTATCTTTCCTCGAAAGTTAGGGTTAATGTCTTGTAAATTTTCCTCTCTATAGGGTTCTTTCTTCGTTGTTTGTCATATATTTTCCATCTCTGTTGAAATTATCATGTAAATAAATACATTTGTTCATTTCCACTCCTTTAGAACACATTTCAATCATATTTTGGATCTTTGATTCCGTCAGTTTTCTTTCTGTACAGACAGTGAGACAGGCAAGTAAATTCCTTTTTTCCTGGTCGTATCACTTTTCTGAAACTCGGTGTTTCTGAACAGTGCTAGGTCGGTGTAAAGGGGGAAAGTAATTTGGGAATCTGAAAATCATCGGGCTTTGCGGAAATTGCTCCCTGGTTTCTCAAAGAATTTAGGTTATTCTGCAAAATTGGTCGGTTATTCGGGTATATCTTAAAAAAAGTATTTTTTTATACCTCTTGAGTTTGGAATCCCTAACCCAACTGTAGAAGAAGCAGAAGCAAGTTGTTCAACTCGACGGGGTTATTGAGCATGGCGGTTTCGACTATAGCCTTATACGGAAGCCCTCCAAGCAGTGTTTGTTCGACGCCGCACTCCTGCCAGATCAATGGGCATGCGACCTACGACTTAGAATTGGGGTCTCGATCTTCTTCGACGTCTTCGAATACGGCATCCACGCCGCAGAAGTCAGTAATGGGTGGCCTTTCGTGCATGTTTTCTTCGCCGGCGGTGAAGCATGCTCCGTTATCGAGCTTATCCGGGGCAGGGGAAGAACTGGGCACTTTGAGGCACGACAGAGTTGAAGAGTTAAAAGAATTGAGCTGCTCCTTTTCATATTCTCCGAGTAAGTTTGCTGGGTCTTCTTGGAAAAGGGATCCGAGTCCAGTTTCGGTTCTCCAAGGACCAATTTCGTGCAGCAGTAGTGCTGTCAGTGGGAATATGAGTTATCAGAGCTCAATTCGAGGTGGGACATGTAAAATATTCGATGGATTTGTGAGAAATGCATCACGGTCCTGCTTAGATTATGATTCGCCTAGTCTCGAGGTTTCTCGTGGTGGCTTAGATTTGGTTTCATCTACGTTAGAGGATGAACTGACCTTCAATTTCGAAGATGTATTTGTTGGGGGTAGTTCTGAGCCATACGCTAGAGAATTGCTGCGAGGTGCGCAATTGAGGCACAAAATCTTTTGTGAAGACGTCGTTATTAGGGCTTTTTACGAGGCCGAGCAAGCCCACAGAGGGCAGGTAAGTAGAAACTTTTATAGTTAGAATATATGTTTTGTGGTTTTAATTATGTGAATTTAAAGGTTTTGAGTCCTTTTACTGCAGATACGAGCTTCTGGTGATCCATATTTGCAGCATTGTGTGGAAACAGCAGTGCTTCTTGCTTTGATTGGTGCTAATTCCACAGTAGTTGCTGCAGGGCTTTTGCACGACACCATTGATGATTCCTTTATGACGTACGATTATTTATTGAGGATGTTTGGTTCTGGAGTTGCCGATTTAGTTGAAGGGGTGAGGAGCATGTCTTCTAATTCATATCCTTAACATTAGATGTACTGCAATTTTGTATTTTTAATCCGTTTGTTCTAAATTAGCATTTAAATTAACCTCTTGTTTGTTCACGATATCAAGTTTATTGCAGTGTGCAGTTATCAATTTTGTAAGTTGTTTTTGATGGGTAGGATTTGGTCAAACTTAATATGGATGGACCTTGGTGAAAATTGTGCTAGGCCCCCCCCTCCTCTCTCTCGGTCTCTTCATACTTTAATTGGCTTAGATTCTTTTGATTGACACAAGGTGTCTAAAGTAGCTTGGTTTTAGGTTTTAGCTGAATTGAACTCTTCTCACTGTTGGCGGGTGAGATAGCCGCAATTGGTACTGTTGTGAACCGGTTTAAGGAGTTCCACTGATAGAACCTAGGCTTGTTTCTCATACATGGCAGCATGCAAGTGCTCGCTTTATGCTTTTTACATGGTTGTAATAGCAATGCAACTTTCAATATGTTTAGGGTTGAATTTCTTATTCTTTCTTTCTAGCACCTAAGGATATTTATAATGCTTTATTATCCAGTTCGCTGACTAAATTTGAGTTTTGATTTTGTGGCTTGCAATTTTGGAATCTATACCTGAAATGGCTGTACCTTACTTTTGGAATTTTGATGGTGTAACCCTTTTGAAGATTCTCACTAATCTTTATGACATTTCAGGTTTCTAAGCTGAGTCACTTAAGCAAGCTTGCAAGGGATAATAATACTGCTAGTAAATCAGCTGAGGCAGACCGCCTGCATACTATGTTCCTTGCCATGGCAGATGCAAGAGCTGTCCTTATTAAATTGGCAGATCGGTTACATAATATGATGACACTAGACGCACTGCCTTTAACCAAGCAACAAAGGTTTGCAAAGGAGACCTTGGAGATTTTTGCACCTCTGGCAAATCGCTTGGGAATATCTACTTGGAAGGAACAATTAGAGAATTGGTGTTTTAAGCATCTTAACCCAGACCAGTACAAGGAGCTATCATTGAAACTTGTGGAGCCAATTGATGATGTCATGATTACTTCTGCCATAGTGAAATTAGAAGAAGCATTGAAAGATGAAGGCATTTCTTATCATGTCCTATCTGGGCGCCATAAGAGCTTGTACAGCACTTATTGCAAAATGTTGAAGTACGTCATCTCTCATGTCCTCCATCTGTCTAGCTGCATGAGCTGTGCTTATTATCTTCCATTTTGCATGTTAGGAAATTGTGCACAGATAATACTTGGGATTTTGCTTTTTGGCAGGTAAAGGAAAGATTGTTTAAACAGCATTAAATTAGATACTTTTGGTCGTGGGATAGAAGATAATTGTTGCTGATGTGAATTCTCATTTTTATGTCGAATTGCTGTTTGCATTGTTAGAGATGAGGCAATTTCTCGTTTTACGCCATATAGCTGTACAAAACAACTATTTCGCTAATGAACACACATTGCATCCTTAGTACTAGAAATGCTGAACTATCTTGTGCGTATGGTTAAGATTCTTAATACTTGTTGATTTATCTATTTGCAGAAAGAAGCTAACTATGGATAAAATCCATGATATTTATGGGCTGCGCTTGATTGTTGACAAGGAGGAAGACTGTTACAGAGCCTTAAGAGTTGTTCACCGTTTGTGGTCTGAGGTGCCTGGAAAGCTGAAAGATTACATAAGTCACCCCAAGTTCAATGGGTATGTCATCTCAGGAACCGTGGTCTATGCTCTATATTTACATATTGCTATCTACTTTTCATCTAACTTTGATTTTGTAATTTATAGGTATCAATCTCTGCATACCGTAGTGATGGGTGATGTCAAAGTTCCGATTGAAGTGCAAATTAGGACGAGAGAGATGCATTTGCAAGCAGAATTTGGATTCGCTTCTCATTGGAGATACAAGGAAGGTGAACGGCAGCATTCTTCATTTGTACTTCAGATGGTTGAGTGGGCTCGATATATTGTAACTTGGCATTGTGAGACAATGAGTAAAGATTCTTCATCTGCTGGACATGCTGATTCAATCAAGCCAGCGTGCAAATTTCCTTTTCATGCTGATGATTGTCCGTATTGCTACAAACCTCATTCTGGTCAGGATGGTCCTGTTTTTGTAATAATGATCGAGAATGATAAGGTTCTTGACCCAAATTTATGCATCCTAACTTCAAGTTTTATCATTCTTCCTTCCATTGCCATGAATGGTGTCACTGATTTTTCATATTTTATGTAATTCACGGGAAAATGTGGCTAGTATAAAATAATATAGGGCTAAAGATTGTGTTTGCACATCTCATGTCGAATTTTTCTTCAGATTTCCTAAATACTTTAGGGGATGAGGACACTGACACACCACTTTAGTATTTAATCATCTCTGAAGTATCAGTTGTGTGTCTGGATGCATGTGCAGATGTCTGTCCAGGAGTTACCTGCGAACTCGACAGTAATGGATTTGCTGGAAATAGCTGGGCGAGGAAGCTCTAGATGGGCCCCACAAAGACTTTCACTGAAGGATGAATTGAGGCTGAGGCTGAACCAAGAGCCTGTAAATGATCCAACATGCAAGCTGAAGATGGGAGACGTGGTGGAGCTTTCTCCAGCCATACCTGATGAGTCGCTAACGGAGTATCGGGAAGAAATCCAGCGTATGTATGACAGAGGGTTAACTATATCAAGCTTAGTGCCTGCTGCTGCTAGTGGCATGGTTGGCTCTAGAAGCTGACCTAGTGTTTGCATGTATGCCAGTTTATCATGTGATGATAATTGTTGTATTATATGAATGTGGCTGTAAATGTTTTTCACTAGGGACTTGCTAACTTGATCCAATTATGTTCTGGATGATTGATAGTGTATCTGAAATTTGTTACCCTCCATTTAGCTTTAAGATTTTTGTCAATAATTGGTCCTTGATGTCTTTGATTTAATTGCATTTTTGCATTATATTGGTGTCAGTCGCCGAACTGATGAGCAAAACTCCTTGAGTTATTGGGCACATTGTGAAGGAATGAAAACAAAAGGACAACTTTATTGATGTGAAATGACACTTGTGCCTTCACTTCAAAGAAATAATGAAAACGATCACCTTTGAAATTTGAGAAGATCCACGTACAATTAAAGCCGCTGCTTGAGGAGGATTATATTGCTAGTCTCTCTCTTCCGGTGGAGGATTTGAATCACCAGCTTCATTTTCTGGCTTGCAATTGCGTTAAGTAATGGCATGTTGTTGAGGTTGCTAGCCAATTCAAGTCTTTAGCATATTTGGAGTGTGCAATTGTTATCAAATTTTGGAAGTCTCGTTCTTCTATGCATATTATGTGAAGGGTGAAGACCAAAGTGCTCATCATCAAATGTACTTTCGCATCGTTTAAGACAAAACCCATTATTCCATGTTACATGTGCATGTCGGAAGATTTTGGATTTGTTCTCTGGAAAATAATATATTGGTCATTAAATCAGTTAAAGTATTAATTTAATGATTAATGATTAAAATGTGGTTGAATTATGGTCAGATCGGTTATCAAAAAGAATTTCATTTAACTAGTTAAGATATTGATTTAATGATTTACGATTCAATTAATTAAGTTGAGCTAGATGCTAGATTTTCAATACTTCATTGAAAATGCTTTTTAACTTGAATATTTAGGTAATTGTTTTCTTTCTAGCATTATTTCTTGTCTCTGATGATTCTACCACTGTTGTATGTTTTCTAGTGCGGATCAACTTCGCCACAATTTGGCAGTCTGAAATCTCATGATTACTAAGCTCAAAGTTCATTTATATATGAACTTAAATCTAAAATTTTGGGGAGCAGCAATGACACATTCACGTTATATACATATCAGACCTTAGCAGATTAGTCTATATTCTGCTGTTGGAACTTGAAACAGAACGAGAGCTTCAATTGCTAAATATATATACCTTCTAGTCTCTCATATTATTACATAAAACTTACAATAAATCACAACTAAAAACTTACTAGCCAGCACAAGAAGTGAACAAAAAGAAGAAGAAGGCAGAGCCATACATAGATCTCTCTGGTTAATTCTCAAACTCAGATCGTTCAACTTCAGAGACGAATTCCAATACTAGCAATGTTCATCTCCGACTCTGATGTCTATCTCCAGAAGAACTCCTGGACTGAGGCTTGCCAGTAAAGAACGAGGATGAGCATAACCAAAACCCCAGCAAGCCCCCAAGAAGAGGTTCCGATTCTGAGGACCCAAGATGGTTCTGGAGATGGAAGCAGAGAAGATGAAGAAGAAGAGCTGGTTCTAATAGCGATGATGAGTCCAGCAAGAACCATAGGCAGAACAAAACCAGAGCTCCATCTTGATTCGTAGAACCTTCCATCACTCTTTGGCTTCACGTTGTACAATGGAGACAAAACCACAGCTGATGCAAGAGCCAACACCATGGCCAACGACCTATGAGAAGAGCCCTGGCTAGAGTATGCATGATAAGAGGTGCTAGCCATTGATGGGCTCCGGAGAAAGAAGCTCGCTGATCAAAATTGTAACCTGAAGCCAGAAATTTATAGTGGAGAAAAGGTGATAGATTTAATTATGATACACATACTAAAAAATTTGTGTGGGGTAGGATCCTCGTCATTTAGTGGACTAAAATTCAAAGAAGATGCAGTGTTTAATGAGAATGGTCTATATTCTACACTATTTTTTATTCTGTGTTTGAGATGATTATGTTTTAGATTAATTAATTGAAGTAAGCTGGTCAAAAAAAAATTAATTGAAGTTTGAGATAAAATAAATTTTAGTTCTTAAATTTTTTTTTAATTATTAATTTAATTCATGAATTTTAATTCAGTACAACTTAATTTTTATACTTTATTAAAGAATTGTAGGGATTGAGTTACATTAAATTAAAAAATTACAACGATTAAGTTATTTTAAATTAAAAAATTATAAAAATTAAGTTGTTCAATAATTAAGAAAAAATAAAAGAATGAAAATTAATATTTTTTTTATTTTGTCATTTTTTTTATTCGATTGATTATGGTTATGGGGAGATGGGCTAAGGAATCCAGGTGGAGTTGGGGTGGCAAAACAGAGACAAACAGCCGTCCAAAAAGTTGAAAGCAGAATCAAAGGGACTGAGGAATCGACAAATTTGACGTAAAGTTGGGAAAACAAGTTGGAAAAAGGAGATTCAGTGGCGCGCAAGTAAGGCATATTTCCTTATTTTGTATCTTTATGATTATGAGTGCCTTCTTCTATACTATTGGGCCATAGAAAATCCAACACTTGTCATCATTTTCTTTTTCTTTTTTCCTCTTTTTCCAGCCGTTGGAGAACACCTTTGAATTGTGACTGTAATGATACCCAATTACTTAATTTGCGGAGAGGAAATATTTTTACGAAAAACAAACATTCACCTTTAGTGTTTGTCAAAATATTCAAAACTCTTCCCGTCCCACAAATATATTTTACAAGCATACTTTTTCGAAAAAAAGTACAAATTTTTAAAATATTTTTTATTTAATATTCTATTTATTAAAAAATATTTAAAAAAGGGAATATATGAGAAATGTAATATTAAAAAAATCATTAATAAAACTTTATTTTATCAAAATATCTTATATTTTAAAATATTAATTTAGGATGAATGAAGTATATTTTAACAATAAATTATTGATATTATATATATGATACCTTTTTATTGGTGTACGCTCCAATTAAAGTTAGAAATAAGAGTCGAATTTGACGAGCCGCCTATTTTTATAACAGTTTGGGTTTAAAAAAATATTATTTTTTAAGAAACTGAGTTTTGAAACCTAACCCTAATAGGCTCTAAAAAAAGGGCTCAGTCGGTCCTTCTAAACTCCTTTTCATTTTAACTCTAAAAAAATATTTTTATTTTTAAATTGAATTTAAACTTTTAAATATATGTTTATACTTTAAGATTTGATTTTCTATTATTTATTTTTAAGTTTTTAATATTATAATTTGTATTTTAAAAATAATGAAATGTTACAATTGAAATTTTTAATTTTAAAAAAATTTTAAAAATAAAAAATATTAATAAAGAGTTTATGAGCCCATCCCTAAACTCTTTAAATAAGAGCTTGACTTTAAAAATCAGATAATTTTTTAAAAAATTAAGCTTAAAGACTTAACTCTTATGAACTTGGCGCATAAAGATTGAGTTCATATGAGTTAGGTTCATCCATTTCTCACCTCTAGCTCTTGGAATACTTTTGGCACACCGTGTTGCAGAAAAAGAAACGCAAATTGATCGTCACTGAATCAGCTTCGCCACCTCTTGGTTTCCAAAACCAAAACTTTAGGTTCGTCATTTTTCTAGTTTTCTTTATCTCTTTTTTAAATATAAAGTAACTTGATATAATCTTGTGACTGATAATATGTTAGAATGAATGTTCTTTTCTAATACCAGGTGTTGGTCCTATAGTACAACAACTTATGCCTGCTTAGTTATATAGTTCTGAATTTGAATACATGTGAATGTAAATTTTTTAAAAAAATTATTTTTAGTTGAGCTCAATAATATTTAAATTTAACCTAGTCAAAAAGTTAAATTAAAAAAAAAAAGAATGATTATTTTTTTAAGTCAATATATGGAATCAATTTTCTTAAATATTTTTTTAAAAAGACAGATGGAAAGAAATGATAGATCTTATTTCCATGCACAAAACACATGTGATAATGACTAGTGAATTTTTGTCATTGGCTGATAAATTAATTCATATATGTCGCATTATTAGAGAATCAATCAAAATACATGTTTAAAGATAAATAGATTTGACTTCTCTCTGATTTTCATCTTAACCATTGAATTCATTAAAATTTAATGTTTCATAAAATTATTATTAAAATATAAAATTTATAAAAAATACATAAATAAATTTAAAATATAATTAATTTCATCCAAACTGCAATTCAAGATATAGGATTATAATTAAAAAATAAAAAATTAATTTTATGAAAAATTAAATCTCAATCATTTTAAAATGGATTCAATGGATGAGATGAGAAATGAAAAAGAGATGGAGAAAAGCTAACTTCAAGATAAACATGTATTTTGAAATAACATGTATTTTAAAAGCAATGTTCAAAATATATGTTTAAAATAAAATCTACGCCTCTACAAAAAAAAAATCACAAACTTTTTGTTAAAGCATTATATTAATACTACGTACCCAGCACAACACGTAAATAGCTAAGTCGTTACATCGTCAGATTTACAAGATCTGAAGACCCGTACAAATTTGTCTCGCCAACAAAAATGGTAGGTATGTGCCTTTCATTTAATCCATAAAAACAAATTTAATCACAAAAAATAAAATGAACATACATGATTCTGAGAATTCTCCAATAGAATGTGCAAGATCTGATCTTTTCTTCTCTTCATTCACTGCTCAAAACCAATTTGAATTTTGATTCAGCCGAGCGAGATTAAAGACGACTTTGAGTTTGCGACAACACGAACGTTATTAATTGTATTCATAAAATGAAGCTCAGAACCAGAATCTGGTTCAAGCTTTTGTGTTTTCCTTTCTCTTGTCTTCAATTTATTAGCAAAAACATGCATCCTGTGAGTCTCATGCTAACCCTAACACTCTCTTCCTACAACACAATAGTGCGATTACACCTCCTAGATTGGTTTCTCCGTTTAGCATCAAACCTAGTACATGTTCTAATCTCAGGTTTTGAACTTCTCTTGGTACTTAACTTCAGGTTATCCAATTTGTCCCCATGCATGATCTCGCTCGACGACGACAAAACCGTCATGCAATTCTGGGTTCCAACAAAACTGAACCCAAACAAGCCAAACCTAACCCTTATCCACGGCTTCGGCGGATCGTCTCGGTGGCAGTTCTGCTGCCAAATCTGGCACCTGTCCCGGAAACTGAACCTCTTCGTGCCGGACCTGTTGTTCTTCGGCAACTCCAACACCGGCCAGACCGACCGGTCCGACGTCTTCCAAGCTATATGCGTAGCAGAAGGGATGAAGAAATTGGGTGTGTATAAGTTCAGTGTGGCAGGAATTAGTTATGGAGGGTACGTGTCCTATAGAATTGGGGGAAATGTACCCTAGGGAAGTGGACAAGGTCGTGATTGTGAGCAGTGGCATATGTTATACAGAAGAACAGAAGATGGAGCATTTGAAGAAGATTGGAAGGAGTCCATTGGAATTGCTTGTGCCAGAGAAACCTCAGGATCTTCGATGTTTGTTGAACTTGTGTTTGCAGAGATTTAACTGGCTTACGAGGCTGCCGGATTTTATCCTGCAAGAGGCCATCAAAGTAAAATCAAAGCTTTCTATTCTAGATTCATAATTATTAATTATTTTTTATGATGGACTAATTTGTTTGATTGATGATTTGCACTTATATCGTTATTATAATTAGGTGGTGCTCAAGGACAATAGGAAGGAGAAACAGGAGATTCTAGAGTACTTGCTGAACAGAGAAGCAGATTCAAACCCTGGAATTTTAAGTCAGGTCCAAATCTTTTGATAGTTACACAAATACTAATAATATATTATATACTTAATCAACGTCGAAATTGATGAGTAATTAATCAGTGGTTATTAATGAATGAAGGAGACATTGATAATTTGGGGCGACAAGGACAGAATGTTTCCCATAAAATGCGTATCAGTTGCAAAGGTAAGCGCGTGTACGATGAGTTTAATGTAGAAGTGAATAGAAGAGTTGATAATTTATTAAGTTGGTGATTTAGGCACTTGGAACCAAAAGCAAAGCTAGCAGTGATCGAGGACGCAGGCCACGCCCTCAACTTCGATTCTCCTTTTGCCACCAATCATTTCATCGTTTCATTCCTCCAAACCTGAGATGTCTTTTTGTTGTATATCTTCACTATACATGTAGTGTATGAATTTCACTCTTCCTTCTGTTCAATCACGCATTCTTGTGTACGTACTTCAAAAATTTCGAATGATACATGCCAGCTCGATCTATTAATTCTATGCGTCGACTTCAAGCTGAGTCTATAGTTTCTAACACTTCTGTGTCTCATCCAATATCATGATAACACATTTCATGCCTATCGAGTGCATATGACATATATACAGTACACACATTCCTTACAACTGCAACAAAATTAAAGCATAACTGAGTCGTGCTTGTCGTCATATTTTATATCAAATCGTGGGAATGTTAATTGTGCCAATTTTATATATTTAACGGAACGAAATTCACCTTAAATTTGTCGTGATTACTTTTCGTTTCTTTTATTTTGAAGAAAATTCATGCGTTAAAGTTGCCAAAATTTCTGCCATTCATTAAAACAAGCGAGCCAAATTTGATGGATTTGAATATGTATATTCACTAACTCAATAAGCATCTTAATTATAGTCACTAGATTAATTTCATTAACACTTAAAAATTATTCAGATATATTTTCTTTTAAACTTTGAGACAATTTGACAGAATATGGGGCAATAGTTAATTAAGATAATTAAAATTTATTTAAGATATTATGATTATCTATTAGGAATGTTTAAATAAGGATATTTATCCATTAAAATTAGGATTTATTATTTTATTTTATTATTATTATATATATCAACATATTTAATATTTGTATTAGATTTATGGTTTAGATTTAAATTTAAATTATTATTATTTTATTATTTTTAGATCTATATAAATAAAGTTAAATTTTTTTATTTGTATTTAACTTTTGAGTGTTATTAAATAAGTGTTTTTGAGAGTTTTAACATCTCTGTTCCTATCTCTCTCTCTCCCCTCTCTTCTCCTTGTTCCTCTCTCCTCTTCCGTTTTATATATCACAATCACTTGTCGAATCCAAGTAAAGATAAAAAGGATAAGAAATTTCTCAAATTTATTTTAAGATAAATTTATTTTAACATATATAAACTCTCCTTTAAAAGAGAGGCTACAGGTGCGATCTTGCTTGTCGTATTAGTTTGTTAGTTGTTACTACTTTTCTTTATAGTTTTTTTTTTTTAAAAACTGAATTTGTTTATAAATTATTAAGTTTCTTTATTTTTTTAAATTATTTCTTGAAATTTGATCATATAGATGTGATTGTTAATGGCAATTCCTTTTCAAGAATGCAGCAAATGAATTATGGCAATCCCTCATTACGATAAATTTTGGAAAATTACGCTTAAATTTAAATGCTTAGAAAAAGATTATGTGAGTAATCAATAAAATAAAAAAAAATTATTTAAAAAAAAGAATAAAAATAAATTAAAAGAGGTAAATTTAAGACATCAATTAAGATATTAAGTAAAAATCAAATGAAGCAAAGAATGGAAATATATAAAAATATCAATCAATTAATTAAATTAAAATCCATAATGTTATTTTTATTTCAATAAAATGTGAATTCGGGTCATTTAATTGATTTATTATTGTTTTATAAGAAAATTAAATAATTAAATCAAAAAATTTGATAAAATTAAATATATGGGGAGAATTAATGACAAATATATATGTAACAATGCCTCAACTTTTTGCTTTTTTGTTATAAAAGCACGAACCAAAGCAATTTAGTTTAACAAAGTGGGTATAGAGACGGCCCCGCAAAGAGTTACCGACGTCACTATCGTCTCTCTCGAAAAGTTTTCATCCTTCCTCTCTGCAATGCGGTGATAACCCATCATTTCAGTTTCACCGCTAAACGACGACGTTGAGCGCCACCTGCCATTTTCTCCATCTCCGGCGAATCCTGCTGTACGGCGGGATATTATCGGATTCACACACTTTTGGGGAATCGGGATGCTCACGCCGATTTCCAGCGATGTCCTCTCACGAGCAAGCCCTAGTGTCCCTGTTTTCCCCGCTAGCCTTGTCCTTCGACGGCGCCATTTTGGGTCTTGCCTTGGCGTATGCCGCTGTCCTTCCGTCCTCAAACTTACTGCTAACTCTGCTGCTCGACAAGCTACGCGTCGCCCCTTCTCTCTCCGTTTCTGACCTCCGGTCACTTCTGGACAGTTCCGATGCTGACGGCAATTCCCAAGATGGCAACAAACTAGTTGTTGTCCGTGGCACTGTCGAGGCCAAGTCTGTCGTGGAGAGCGGCTGGAAAAGCTTAATACCTAGCGTATTAGTATCTCGCGAGTCTGGCGATAGCGCTGTGGCTATTCAGAGGACTCAAACGGTAATGTTCTTCTACCACTGTTTACTGGAAGACACTTTTTTTTAGCAACTTTGTAGAGATTGCTAATTGCTTGTTGCCGTAAACATTGTAGAATCCATACTCTGTCGGGGTGAATTCACCGAGAGCTTGAATTCTCCCTCATTTATTGAATTGTGTTTTTAGTGTGCACAACGTAGTGATACATGTCTGGCTGAATTGATTGGTGATATCTCTAGATTGTTATCTCACTGATGAGGCAGAGGCTGAGGTCAATGTGGATTTTACCCTTTCGTCACGAATGGGTTGGTTTGTGATCCCTTGGCTATATTTTGTCGGTGTTTATGATGGCTGGCAATGCGTGTTGCTATTTCATTTTGGTTCTCTGTTCTCAGAAAGGCCAGCAATCCTTGGAAGCTAAAACTTCAATAATGAATTTGTAATGAAATATTTTATTGATATTTAATATTTTGATGATGTTCTGTTTTGTCATTAAATTCCACATTGTCGTGTTATCATGCGTTGCTTAGTATCCTTTGTCTGATGCTGACTAACATAAACTTCTTTTAGACTATATACCTACTTGTTTTTTTTTCTTAGGTTGTGTCACATCAACTGTTTTGTTTTCTTGTTTGGATGAATAAGGATAAGCAGTCCTGATTTCATTGACGAATGATATTGTCTCATTGTCTATACGAGCATAAACTTGATTTCTTTGAATCTTCCCCTGCAATTGAACGATGAATTAACTCATTTTATTTTATGTTCTTGATCATGTCATAAAAGTGTATATATACTGAATGGAAGGGCTTCTTTGGTTGGACTTCTGATCTTCGAGCCTTATTCGCTAGAAATTTGAGGCAGCAAGAGAGTACATCTTT
>NW_026555344.1:4749726-4881381 GCF_029017545.1 Prosopis cineraria
ATGAAAATCTAATTTGATCAGAGCGACCACACGAGTTGAATAGAGAGAGAAAGAGAAGGGGATGCGAAGGGAGACAAAGAAGGGTTTGTTGCTCTGCTAGAGCTTTACTTCACGTCACTTTGGAAGTAATTGGAGCTTGATTATTATTGGGTAAGCCTGTTCTATTCTTTCATCTTCATCTTCCATGCATTGTTATGTTCAATGGTGTGGTTGAAGGTTGTTTTTCGGCCATGGGATTGTTTTGCCGAACCCATTTGCTTAAATGGAGCATTAGGGAGTAAACTAAGTTTTTAAACCAAGGTTAAGAATTTTATAATGATTTAGAGTTTGAGTTAGGGTTTGGATGAACTCTAAGTAAAAATATAAGCATTGGGAGCAATGTGGGTGAAGATTTGATGTTATTTAAGTGTTTGGGTGGTAAATGAATTAATAAAATGTGTTGGAAATGTTAGTTTTGCTAAAGAGAATTTGGATGTGGGGTTACCCACACTTAGGATAAATTAGAATTGTAAATGATTATTAGTGTTTTAATTTTGTAGATAAATATTTATTGAGCATCGTGAGCTAACAGAATCTAAAGTAATAGCCAAATTGCCACAATAATCCTTTTTTTGACAAAAAGATAGAGGTAACTGGATAATCTAGTTCTTTTATTTGTGTGTTTGAATGATTATGAGTTTTGCAAAATATATGAAATCTATTAAAATTTGTGAATTTTTCTTATGTGCTTGGCATTTGGCAACTTGTATGAAGTGGTATTAAACTAAAATAGTATCTTATGTTTAAAACCCTTTTTATGTATATTCATAAATAATTTAAAATTGGATGCAAATTGAAATGTTAGTAATTGTTTTATAATTATCCCTAATAAAAAATGTATATGATTGAAATTGTCTGAGCATAATCATTGTGAGAGGGTGGGAATTCACTCTAAGGTTATAGGGGCATATTGTATGAAATCTATATGATACATTAGCACCATGAAGGCCCCGATGCATAATCTTTCTTATTTGAAAGCCCTAGTATTATCTTGAAAATAGATTAGATTATACAACACCCCGATATTTGAGAAAAGAGGAAACTATGGTCTAAAATGGGTGAAGGTGTCTTTAGTTAAGGCTACCTCCTATGATTGGTGAGCTTGGGCCAGTCTAGTTACATGAATTTTATTCTATTGTGTTGTTAGCCCATAAATTTAGTCGGAGGAAATAAGGAGGATATAAGATGGAGAATATTGATTATGCATTGTATGAAATGGGATATTGTAATCATGGATTTGTATGCACCTAATAACTTATTTTTATTTCCCACTTTACACACTCATATACTATTTGATACATTAGTGAATATAGATTAGATTATTTGATTATTGAGATATCATTTCACCCCGTGGTTATATTTTACAAGTAAAGGGTCCGATAGGGTAAGTGAAAATGAGGTATTACCGAGAATTGAGAACCTCAGAATTGTATAGCTCTCTCTTTTGGTATTTGTGTAAAGAATAATTTATAAATTAAGCCAACTTGTGACATCTATTATTTTGGACCACTTGCAATATTGGTGTTTTTAGCTTAGGATATGGTATTTATGTTGTAAATTGTTGTGAAGGACTGAATGTATGCATGTGGATAATTTTTGTATGATTATGTTATTTTATACTTACCCCTTTGATTATTATAAGATTAGGTTTTAAAGGTCAAGTTATGTTTGGAATGTATGTGGTGATATATGATTGTTCAATTAGGTGTATTCACTATTAGAAAAATGTAAATTATGAGCAAATTTATAAGTAATCATCTTTACTCTTTTAAATTACTAAATTAATGAGGGATGTTAGTTTCGTAGGTCAACTTAAAATTAGTGAGGAAAATAGCAATGAAATGTCAATTCCTCTCTAAGTAAGATAATTAGCTAGAAAATAGCGAGAGGCTATCAATCCCTCAATAAAATAAATAATTAGCAAAAAAATAGTGAATGACTGCTAATTCTTTTGTAAATAAGATAATTATTGAGGAATTTAGTAAGAGATTCTATTCCTAGCTAATTACTGCAAAAAAAATTAATTTTTAACAATGACTTTTATTATATATTTAATTATTTTCACACTAAAAATAAAAATTAAATCTAAAAATTAACTAAAATAGTCATAATAAAATTATTTAATGTTTAATATTTTCTTTATGTTAAGTTCATTTTCAAAATATAAAATAATATTTTATTAAAAAAATATAAAAATAATAATTTAAATAAAATATAAATATTTTTTAAAATTTTAATAATTGAAAATAAAATTTAATATATATGTTCATTTTTATAATATATCATTGATATATTTGTAGTAGTTAATAATATATATTTAATTTGTCATATAGTGACTATAGGCACCTTTCAATCAATTGCAAAAAAAGAGAGCATAAGGCTTGAAAGGTAGGAGGTCAAGGGTTCAAGTTTTAGCCTTGACATAAACATAAATATATGTGGCATGGCAAGGAGTGAGTGATATGGTGCGAGGGGTCGATAACACGTCATAAATTGTGGCACACATGGTAGGTAATGGGGCACGAGATGGTAGATGATATGGCAATTAATGAGGCATAAGGTTATTAGTAAACTATTGGCAGTTGGTTAGTAACATGTCATAAGCTCACACACATATGGTGGGTGATGTGACATCATCATTTTTAAATATAAGTATATTTAGTGAGGGATTAGCGAGAGATATGGCCTTCACTAATTAGCAAGTAAAATATGATCTCTCGTTAAATTTAGCGAGTTTGTTTTTTAGTTATGAATTTAGCAAGAGATAAAATTTCTCGTTAAAACACAATTTAGCGAGGGATTTATCTGTCACTAAATTTCATTTTTCTAGTAGTGATTGTGGCCTATTTGAGTTTGTCTAAGGTGGTCCTAGAGTTATTAGCAATTGGTTGGTGGATTAGGACATCCTTAGGCTGGTATTGAATGGATAAAGGGTCGTTTTATACTCGGGTATTTAACTTTTAAATGATAAGAGTTTTGTTGTGATACTAGCGCCGATAGTTAGGTGACTCTAAAGTTGTGTATGGACACTTGAATCACTCCAGTTAAATGTCGCATGGCAAAACTATTCTAAAAGTTAGTTTCGAGGTGTTGTCTATCCCTACAATGCATTACACATTGATAGAATTGGCCCATCCATGCCATTCACCACAGGAAACAAGGCATTTTAAGCAAGGTCCAAATTTGACCTCCTTTAATGTTCAAATGTATGGATTTTACTTCATGCATTCGTTACTTCTTTGTGTATGTTTTTAATTATGGTTTAATCTCAAATATCTTTTTAAAAAAGATTTCTTAGAATTTCAACTTTTGAACACTTTTTCTTTAAATCCTCATTATTATGATAACCTATTATAAAGAATTTCTTAATCTTAATTATCATAATGATGTTATGTGACGTGTTCTGATAATATCAAGGGGAATAAAGGGGTGCCACTTCATCACTGCTTCTAACACTAGCGACCTCTAGTGTTGATACAGATGAATGATCTTAAGTGCAATATCTGGGCTGGAGCATATGCTCATTAATATAGAGTAAACACACAGTTTTATTTTCTCTACATAATTAATTCATAAGTACTAATTACATACCAAATCATTCTCTTTGAATGGTGCAATGAAGTATGCACGGCGGTCACCATCAGACCTTCACCATGGACTCAACAATGCTGTGTCGGTTTCCTGCATCTTGTTGCAAACAGAATGAAGATAATGAAAGGTATGTTTCCAGCCACTAAGAATGACTAAGTGTGTATTTGGTCTTCAGTTTGTTAAAAGTCCATTTGATAAAAGGTTATTTAACAAAAGTCAGTGTTATAATAAAATTTATATTTAGATACTTTTTTTTTTTAAAAGTCAATCTGATAAATGAAAAATTATTTAAATTAATGATGATTTATACTTTTGAGATGTGTTTTTAAATATGCAATAATTAAAAAGAATATTGATTTATGATAATAAGAATACCATGATCATTTATAAAAGTAGGCATAAAATTATTTCCCTTATAATTGCTCTCAACTCTCATTTGCAATTTAAAATCACTAGAAATAGAAAATAGAGTTGGCAAATTCACTTTCAAACCTCATCTCAACCTATATTTAAAAAGCCTATTTTGCTCATTTAAAAATTACTCAAACAACTTTTAACATCTAAAAAATTGAAAAGTGGATTTCAGATGCTAAATGTTGATTACCAAGAGCGGCATAAGAAAAGAGGCATCTCTCCTTCCTTGTTAGGCTCACAAGCCAAGGCTTCATGGACGCATAATATTCGCTGACATACAGAAACAGAACCTCACGAGCCTGCACAGTGCAGAGGAGTGTCTTGCTGGTCGTTCATATATTGCTTGCAAGGTCTGCTTGGCTACTTGGATGTCGTTAACGTTGGTGCGTTCAAATCTCATGGACCAGGTTTACAACCTTGTCTTCTGGTGGTCCCAGACTAATAGCCACGTGCAGTGCAGTGTCTTTGGATCTGGTGATCTTTGTGGCCTGAAGATGTGGATGACAATTGTATAACTCTGCAACTTCATCCCATGTCTGTCCCAGCACTGCTTTGCACAGTTCTTGCCGCTTTTCCTCCATTCTTGGATTTCCCTCCTCTTATGGAGCGATTCGTGGCTGATTGAGCAGCTGTACATATGTGTGCGCGTTGGGGTGGTTGCATGCATGCAGAGGTTTCCTTTCACTGGCCTGTATTTGGCACGAAGCATTGAATTTTAAGGAATTAAGGACGAGATTAGAAATAGGATACGACATGAGACTATGAAAAAAAGGTAGGACTCAAATCAAACAAAAATTAAGCAAGAGACCCGTTGTCGATCCTTGTCTTATTCCGGTTGAGAACATCCGGGGAAATTAATTAGAGCTCGCCACCAAAAAAAAAATTAAAATAGAACCAATTAATGAACAAGCAAATCAGAAAATAACAGCTTGAGGAATTATTAATATGAATTAAACTGCTCCAAATCAAAACATAGTCAAAATATACGTTGATGGAAAAAAGAAGGATGAGAGGCAAAGAAACCAAAAGCAAGAGAAGTAGAGGAAGCCGATCTGAGAGAAAGGAAGTTGGTGTGGGGGCTGATATGTGACATACATACATGTATGCATGCATGTGATTCTGATTTGAAAAAACAAGAGTCACGTGCTTCATGCTTCATCCACTTGTTATCATTACCAATGTTTTTTATTATTAAAAAAATCGCATCCAGCCTCTTTTAAAAAAATTAATTACAGATAAAAATTAATATAAAATAAATTATTATTAAAATAAAATATGACTTATTTTTTTTTCGAATGAGATTTGTTAGTACATTTCTATGATTAATTTATTTGAGAAGATTGGATGTAATTTTCCCCTTTATAAAACTAAAAGCTTAATATTAATTTGAACATGTTTGGTTTCACACAAGTGTTGTTCTCCTTAATTACAATTTAGGAAAGAACGCAGGTTCTCGCATGCAAGCAAACAGAGGCATGTAATCTTTGATGATTTATCGCTTTATCTTTTTATTTATTTATTTTTTGTTATTGTCCCTTGTCGCTTTTTTTGCTAAAGGAAGAGTTAGAGCAAATTCCAATTTGAACTACGTATGTTATTTTATATTACATATTATGTTTAGCTGTAACGAAGAGCTCTTGTCCCTTGCATTGCCCAACCGACACAGTGTTTAATTATCATATATATTTTTTAAAAAACTGGCGCATAAAAATAAAATACAATATATATATATATATATATAAAATAGAATTAACGGTTATTTTTATCCTTAAATTACATACAAAAAGGTACAAATATCTTTAAATTTAATTATGAATCAATTCTATCTAAAGATTCTCTCCATTATTATCCTAACGATAAAAACACTTAACGTTCATTAGTCATTAGTGAGTCTTATTATTTTTTTAATATTTTTTATTAAGTTAAGAATTATATATTTGCCCCTCAACTTCTATTAGAAGAGTCATTTTTGCCCCTTCACTCAAATATTTTATAATAAAAAAATTAAAAAATTTAATGTGGAACTCACTAACTATTAATTAATGGTGAGAAAATGACAGAGTAGTAAGTAAGAAATCTTTAAAGTTAAGAGATATAATTGATTTATAATAAAGTTTAGAAATATTTATAACTTTTTGTGTATAATTTATAAATAATAATGATCTTTTTGAAAAAATAAGAGGGAATTATATAGCCTATTCTCTATAAGCTTCACGTGATGACAAAGGAAAGGCACAAAGGCAAAGATTTGCCAAATGAATCACACGGGACTTGGGAGTGTTACAAGGAGAATAGGGAAGGGAAACAGAACATCCTCGCAAGACATTTGTAGTAAAATTGGTTCTTAGTCTGGACAAGTTCTTCACAACTATAAATTCATTTTTAATCTGAATGGTTTCTGGTATAGCATTTATAGGTAAATACTTTTTATAATGTAGCATTTATGGCTCGTTTAGCAACATGGAATTGGGAAGAGGGAAGTGGAATTGGAAATGAAACTCATTTTTAATTATTTGGTATGCAAGATCCAGGTTCCTCAATTCCATCAATTTTGATGGAACAACATGACTCCTAGGAATTATTGAATTCGACCTTCATTTCCTCTCTCATTTTACCTTTTTTTGCACTCATATTTCCCCCTGTGAGGACCCAACCTCATTAACAATCTTCATTGACGGTGACACAAAGGAAGATGAGAGGGTGCTTGACCGACAGCAACAAATCCCAACCATGACTGGAGAGTACCTTTTTGAGATCAAACAAGAGTGAAAGGCGATGGAAACTCCCAACCATGAGTGGCAACACATCGTTTCTTCCTTGATGGTCTTTCGACTCTCTCAAGCTTCCTCGATCTTAGCTTCTCCCTTTCGGCAACCACCAGCATTGAGCATTTGGTTTGATTTTCAGTATCGCTTCCTCCTCCACGTTCTTCGATCTCAACAATCTCCCTCAATTACTAATATGATAAATGGTGGATGTCAGATTTGGTAAATGGTGAGGACGATGTTGGACAACAATGATTGGTTTGTTGATTTTGATTTTGAATGGTGAATTTCAATTTTGATTTTGAATGATGCATTTGACTTTGGATCTTTGATTTTTGCCTTTGGTCTCATTTCTATCTTTGCATTTAGTTCGATTTCTTCTTCTCTCTTACCTCTCGTTATCTTGTTTATGGCTGGCTAGTGGTTGTTTGTGTTGAGGTGACAGGGGATTGTGGCTGTTTAAGGGGGTGGGTGAGGTTTTTTTTTGGTAAAGACATTTAAGTCTTTTTACATTATAAATGATTATATTAATTAAAAATATCTATCTTCATTTTTATCAATCCATCAGACATGCTTTTAACCTTTAACTTCCAACTCCACTTGCCTAAGGTAATTTTTTCTTTTCTGCTGATTTTTCGTAGCATATTGATAAAAAAGCCATGAAATTCTCCCAATAATTTGATTTAACTTGTTATCCACCTTCGGAATTCTGATCTTCTCGGTCTTCTCAGCCACGAACTCACCGAACGCCTACATTCATCGCATTGAGCTGAAATCCCGAAATCATCCATGGCATACAGGAATAAATCAGTTTATGCTGGATGGGCAATTCAGTAATTTCATATTTCCTTTCCACGGCCTCAGAGAAGGCCGAGTCTTTGGAAGTGGAACCACTGAAAGTACAAGACGCAGCCTTTCTGCTTTTCTCCATTTCTCACCGTTTCTTGTTAAGTTGCTATCTTTCCTCGAAAGTTAGGGTTAATGTCTTGTAAATTTTCCTCTCTATAGGGTTCTTTCTTCGTTGTTTGTCATATATTTTCCATCTCTGTTGAAATTATCATGTAAATAAATACATTTGTTCATTTCCACTCCTTTAGAACACATTTCAATCATATTTTGGATCTTTGATTCCGTCAGTTTTCTTTCTGTACAGACAGTGAGACAGGCAAGTAAATTCCTTTTTTCCTGGTCGTATCACTTTTCTGAAACTCGGTGTTTCTGAACAGTGCTAGGTCGGTGTAAAGGGGGAAAGTAATTTGGGAATCTGAAAATCATCGGGCTTTGCGGAAATTGCTCCCTGGTTTTCTCAAAGAATTTAGGTTATTCTGCAAAATGGTCGGTTATTCGGGTATATCTTAAAAAAAAGTATTTTTTTTATACCTCTTGAGTTTGGAATCCCTAACCCAACTGTAGAAGAAGCAGAAGCAAGTTGTTCAACTCGACGGGGTTATTGAGCATGGCGGTTTCGACTATAGCCTTATACGGAAGCCCTCCAAGCAGTGTTTGTTCGACGCCGCACTCCTGCCAGATCAATGGGCATGCGACCTACGACTTAGAATTGGGGTCTCGATCTTCTTCGACGTCTTCGAATACGGCATCCACGCCGCAGAAGTCAGTAATGGGTGGCCTTTCGTGCATGTTTTCTTCGCCGGCGGTGAAGCATGCTCCGTTATCGAGCTTATCCGGGGCAGGGGAAGAACTGGGCACTTTGAGGCACGACAGAGTTGAAGAGTTAAAAGAATTGAGCTGCTCCTTTTCATATTCTCCGAGTAAGTTTGCTGGGTCTTCTTGGAAAAGGGATCCGAGTCCAGTTTCGGTTCTCCAAGGACCAATTTCGTGCAGCAGTAGTGCTGTCAGTGGGAATATGAGTTATCAGAGCTCAATTCGAGGTGGGACATGTAAAATATTCGATGGATTTGTGAGAAATGCATCACGGTCCTGCTTAGATTATGATTCGCCTAGTCTCGAGGTTTCTCGTGGTGGCTTAGATTTGGTTTCATCTACGTTAGAGGATGAACTGACCTTCAATTTCGAAGATGTATTTGTTGGGGGTAGTTCTGAGCCATACGCTAGAGAATTGCTGCGAGGTGCGCAATTGAGGCACAAAATCTTTTGTGAAGACGTCGTTATTAGGGCTTTTTACGAGGCCGAGCAAGCCCACAGAGGGCAGGTAAGTAGAAACTTTTATAGTTAGAATATATGTTTTGTGGTTTTAATTATGTGAATTTAAAGGTTTTGAGTCCTTTTACTGCAGATACGAGCTTCTGGTGATCCATATTTGCAGCATTGTGTGGAAACAGCAGTGCTTCTTGCTTTGATTGGTGCTAATTCCACAGTAGTTGCTGCAGGGCTTTTGCACGACACCATTGATGATTCCTTTATGACGTACGATTATTTATTGAGGATGTTTGGTTCTGGAGTTGCCGATTTAGTTGAAGGGGTGAGGAGCATGTCTTCTAATTCATATCCTTAACATTAGATGTACTGCAATTTTGTATTTTTAATCCGTTTGTTCTAAATTAGCATTTAAATTAACCTCTTGTTTGTTCACGATATCAAGTTTATTGCAGTGTGCAGTTATCAATTTTGTAAGTTGTTTTTGATGGGTAGGATTTGGTCAAACTTAATATGGATGGACCTTGGTGAAAATTGTGCTAGGCCCCCCCCTCCCTCTCTCGGTCTCTTCATACTTTAATTGGCTTAGATTCTTTTGATTGACACAAGGTGTCTAAAGTAGCTTGGTTTTAGGTTTTAGCTGAATTGAACTCTTCTCACTGTTGGCGGGTGAGATAGCCGCAATTGGTACTGTTGTGAACCGGTTTAAGGAGTTCCACTGATAGAACCTAGGCTTGTTTCTCATACATGGCAGCATGCAAGTGCTCGCTTTATGCTTTTTACATGGTTGTAATAGCAATGCAACTTTCAATATGTTTAGGGTTGAATTTCTTATTCTTTCTTTCTAGCACCTAAGGATATTTATAATGCTTTATTATCCAGTTCGCTGACTAAATTTGAGTTTTGATTTTGTGGCTTGCAATTTTGGAATCTATACCTGAAATGGCTGTACCTTACTTTTGGAATTTTGATGGTGTAACCCTTTTGAAGATTCTCACTAATCTTTATGACATTTCAGGTTTCTAAGCTGAGTCACTTAAGCAAGCTTGCAAGGGATAATAATACTGCTAGTAAATCAGCTGAGGCAGACCGCCTGCATACTATGTTCCTTGCCATGGCAGATGCAAGAGCTGTCCTTATTAAATTGGCAGATCGGTTACATAATATGATGACACTAGACGCACTGCCTTTAACCAAGCAACAAAGGTTTGCAAAGGAGACCTTGGAGATTTTTGCACCTCTGGCAAATCGCTTGGGAATATCTACTTGGAAGGAACAATTAGAGAATTGGTGTTTTAAGCATCTTAACCCAGACCAGTACAAGGAGCTATCATTGAAACTTGTGGAGCCAATTGATGATGTCATGATTACTTCTGCCATAGTGAAATTAGAAGAAGCATTGAAAGATGAAGGCATTTCTTATCATGTCCTATCTGGGCGCCATAAGAGCTTGTACAGCACTTATTGCAAAATGTTGAAGTACGTCATCTCTCATGTCCTCCATCTGTCTAGCTGCATGAGCTGTGCTTATTATCTTCCATTTTGCATGTTAGGAAATTGTGCACAGATAATACTTGGGATTTTGCTTTTTGGCAGGTAAAGGAAAGATTGTTTTAAACAGCATTAAATTAGATACTTTTGGTCGTGGGATAGAAGATAATTGTTGCTGATGTGAATTCTCATTTTTATGTCGAATTGCTGTTTGCATTGTTAGAGATGAGGCAATTTCTCGTTTTACGCCATATAGCTGTACAAAACAACTATTTCGCTAATGAACACACATTGCATCCTTAGTACTAGAAATGCTGAACTATCTTGTGCGTATGGTTAAGATTCTTAATACTTGTTGATTTATCTATTTGCAGAAAGAAGCTAACTATGGATAAAATCCATGATATTTATGGGCTGCGCTTGATTGTTGACAAGGAGGAAGACTGTTACAGAGCCTTAAGAGTTGTTCACCGTTTGTGGTCTGAGGTGCCTGGAAAGCTGAAAGATTACATAAGTCACCCCAAGTTCAATGGGTATGTCATCTCAGGAACCGTGGTCTATGCTCTATATTTACATATTGCTATCTACTTTTCATCTAACTTTGATTTTGTAATTTATAGGTATCAATCTCTGCATACCGTAGTGATGGGTGATGTCAAAGTTCCGATTGAAGTGCAAATTAGGACGAGAGAGATGCATTTGCAAGCAGAATTTGGATTCGCTTCTCATTGGAGATACAAGGAAGGTGAACGGCAGCATTCTTCATTTGTACTTCAGATGGTTGAGTGGGCTCGATATATTGTAACTTGGCATTGTGAGACAATGAGTAAAGATTCTTCATCTGCTGGACATGCTGATTCAATCAAGCCAGCGTGCAAATTTCCTTTTCATGCTGATGATTGTCCGTATTGCTACAAACCTCATTCTGGTCAGGATGGTCCTGTTTTTGTAATAATGATCGAGAATGATAAGGTTCTTGACCCAAATTTATGCATCCTAACTTCAAGTTTTATCATTCTTCCTTCCATTGCCATGAATGGTGTCACTGATTTTTCATATTTTATGTAATTCACGGGAAATGTGGCTAGTATAAAATAATATAGGGCTAAAGATTGTGTTTGCACATCTCATGTCGAATTTTTCTTCAGATTTCCTAAATACTTTAGGGGATGAGGACACTGACACACCACTTTAGTATTTAATCATCTCTGAAGTATCAGTTGTGTGTCTGGATGCATGTGCAGATGTCTGTCCAGGAGTTACCTGCGAACTCGACAGTAATGGATTTGCTGGAAATAGCTGGGCGAGGAAGCTCTAGATGGGCCCCACAAAGACTTTCACTGAAGGATGAATTGAGGCTGAGGCTGAACCAAGAGCCTGTAAATGATCCAACATGCAAGCTGAAGATGGGAGACGTGGTGGAGCTTTCTCCAGCCATACCTGATGAGTCGCTAACGGAGTATCGGGAAGAAATCCAGCGTATGTATGACAGAGGGTTAACTATATCAAGCTTAGTGCCTGCTGCTGCTAGTGGCATGGTTGGCTCTAGAAGCTGACCTAGTGTTTGCATGTATGCCAGTTTATCATGTGATGATAATTGTTGTATTATATGAATGTGGCTGTAAATGTTTTTCACTAGGGACTTGCTACTAACTTGATCCAATTATGTTCTGGATGATTGATAGTGTATCTGAAATTTGTTACCCTCCATTTAGCTTTAAGATTTTTGTCAATAATTGGTCCTTGATGTCTTTGATTTAATTGCATTTTTGCATTATATTGGTGTCAGTCGCCGAACTGATGAGCAAAACTCCTTGAGTTATTGGGCACATTGTGAAGGAATGAAAACAAAAGGACAACTTTGTTGATGTGAAATGACACTTGTGCCTTCACTTCAAAGAAATAATGAAAACGATCACCTTTGAAATTTGAGAAGATCCACGTACAATTAAAGCCGCTGCTTGAGGAGGATTATATTGCTAGTCTCTCTCTTCCGGTGGAGGATTTGAATCACCAGCTTCATTTTCTGGCTTGCAATTGCGTTAAGTAATGGCATGTTGTTGAGGTTGCTAGCCAATTCAAGTCTTTAGCATATTTGGAGTGTGCAATTGTTATCAAATTTTGGAAGTCTCGTTCTTCTATGCATATTATGTGAAGGGTGAAGACCAAAGTGCTCATCATCAAATGTACTTTCGCATCGTTTAAGACAAAACCCATTATTCCATGTTACATGTGCATGTCGAAGATTTTGGATTTGTTCTCTGGAAAATAATATATTGGTCATTAAATCAGTTAAAGTATTAATTTAATGATTAATGATTAAAATGTGGTTGAATTATGGTCAGATCGGTTATCAAAAAGAATTTCATTTAACTAGTTAAGATATTGATTTAATGATTTACGATTCAATTAATTAAGTTGAGCTAGATGCTAGATTTTCAATACTTCATTGAAAATGCTTTTTAACTTGAATATTAGGTAATTGTTTTCTTTCTAGCATTATTTCTTGTCTCTGATGATTCTACCACTGTTGTATGTTTTCTAGTGCGGATCAACTTCGCCACAATTTGGCAGTCTGAAATCTCATGATTACTAAGCTCAAAGTTCATTTATATATGAACTTAAATCTAAAATTTTGGGGAGCAGCAATGACACATTCACGTTATATACATATCAGACCTTAGCAGATTAGTTTATATTCTGCTGTTGGAACTTGAAACAGAACGAGAGCTTCAATTGCTAAATATATATACCTTCTAGTCTCTCATATTATTACATAAAACTTACAATAAATCACAACTAAAAACTTACTAGCCAGCACAAGAAGTGAACAAAAAGAAGAGAAGGCAGAGCCATACATAGATCTCTCTGGTTAATTCTCAAACTCAGATCGTTCAACTTCAGAGACGAATTCCAATACTAGCAATGTTCATCTCCGACTCTGATGTCTATCTCCAGAAGAACTCCTGGACTGAGGCTTGCCAGTAAAGAACGAGGATGAGCATAACCAAAACCCCAGCAAGCCCCCAAGAAGAGGTTCCGATTCTGAGGACCCAAGATGGTTCTGGAGATGGAAGCAGAGAAGATGAAGAAGAAGAGCTGGTTCTAATAGCGATGATGAGTCCAGCAAGAACCATAGGCAGAACAAAACCAGAGCTCCATCTTGATTCGTAGAACCTTCCATCACTCTTTGGCTTCACGTTGTACAATGGAGACAAAACCACGGCTGATGCAAGAGCCAACACCATGGCCAACGACCTATGAGAAGAGCCCTGGCTAGAGTATGCATGATAAGAGGTGCTAGCCATTGATGGGCTCCGGAGAAAGAAGCTCGCTGATCAAAATTGTAACCTGAAGCCAGAAATTTATAGTGGAGAAAAGGTGCTAGATTTAATTATGATACACATACTAAAAAATTTGTGTGGGGTAGGATCCTCGTCATTTAGTGGACTAAAATTCAAAGAAGATGCAGTGTTTAATGAGAATGGTCTATATTCTACACTATTTTTTATTCTGTGTTTGAGATGATTATGTTTTAGATTAATTAATTGAAGTAAGCTGGTCAAAAAAAAATTAATTGAAGTTTGAGATAAAATAAATTTTAGTTCTTAAATTTTTTTTTAATTATTAATTTAATTCATGAAATTTTAATTCAGTACAACTTAATTTTTATACTTTATTAAAGAATTGTAGGGATTGAGTTACATTAAATTAAAAAATTACAACGATTAAGTTATTTTAAATTAAAAAATTATAAAAATTAAGTTGTTCAATAATTAAGAAAAAAATAAAAGAATGAAAATTAATATTTTTTTTATTTTGTCATTTTTTTTATTCGATTGATTATGGTTATGGGGAGATGGGCTAAGGAATCCAGGTGGAGTTGGGGTGGCAAAACAGAGACAAACAGCCGTCCAAAAAGTTGAAAGCAGAATCAAAGGGACTGAGGAATCGACAAATTTGACGTAAAGTTGGGAAAACAAGTTGGAAAAAGGAGATTCAGCGGCGCGCAAGTAAGGCATATTTCCTTATTTTGTATCTTTATGATTATGAGTGCCTTCTTCTATACTATTGGGCCATAGAAAATCCAACACTTGTCATCATTTTCTTTTTCTTTTTTCCTCTTTTTCCAGCCGTTGGAGAACACCTTTGAATTGTGACTGTAATGATACCCAATTACTTAATTTGCGGAGAGGAAATATTTTTACGAAAAACAAACATTCACCTTTAGTGTTTGTCAAAATATTCAAAACTCTTCCCGTCCCACAAATATATTTTACAAGCATACTTTTTCGAAAAAAAGGTACAAATTTTTAAAATATTTTTTTTAATATTCTATTTATTAAAAAATATTTAAAAAGGGAATATATGAGAAATGTAATATTAAAAAAATCATTAATAAAACTTTATTTTATCAAAATATCTTATATTTTAAAATATTAATTTAGTATGAATGAAGTATATTTTAACAATAAATTATTGATATTATATATATGATACCTTTTTATTGGTGTACGCTCCAATTAAAGTTAGAAATAAGAGTCGAATTTGACGAGCCGCCTATTTTTATAACAGTTTGGGTTTAAAAAAATATCATTTTTTAAGAAACTGAGTTTTGAAACCTAACCCTAATAGGCTCTAAAAAAAGGGCTCAGTCGGTCCTTCTAAACTCCTTTTCATTTTAACTCTAAAAAAATATTTTTATTTTTAAATTGAATTTAAACTTTTAAATATATGTTTATACTTTAAGATTTGATTTTCTATTATTTATTTTTAAGTTTTTAATATTATAATTTGTATTTTAAAAATAATGAAATGTTACAATTGAAATTTTTAATTTTAAAAAAATTTTAAAAATAAAAAATATTAATAAAGGTTTATGAGCCCATCCTAAACTCTTTAAATAAGAGCTGACTTTAAAAATCAGATAATTTTTTAAAAAATCAAGCTTAAAGGACTTAACTCTTATAAACTTGGCGCATAAAGATTGAGTTCATGTGGGTCAGGTTCATCCATTTCTCACCTCTAGCTCTAGGAATACTTTTGGCACACCGTGTTGCAGAAAAAGAAACACAAATTGATCGTCACTGAATCAGCTTCGCCACCTCTTGGTTTCCAAAACCAAAACTTTAGGTTCGTCATTTTTCTAGTTTTCTTTATCTCTTTTTTAAATATAAAGTAACTTGATATAATCTTGTGACTGATAATATGTTAGAATGAATGTTCTTTTTTAATACCAGGTGTTGGTCCTATAGTACAACAACTTATGCCTGCTTAGTTATATAGTTCTGAATTTGAATACATGTGAATGTAAATTTTTTTAAAAAAATTATTTTTATTTGAGCTCAATAATATTTAAATTTAACCTAGTCAAAAAGTCAATTAAAAAAAAAAAGAATGATTATTTTTTTAAGTCAATATATGAATCAATTTTCTTAAATATTTTTTTAAAAAGACAGATGGAAAGAAATGATAGATCTTATTTCCATGCACAAAACACATGTGATAATGACTAGTGAATTTTTGTCATTGGCTGATAAATTAATTCATATATGTTGCATTATTAGAGAATCAATCAAAATACATGTTTAAAGATAAATGGATTTGACTTCTCTCTGATTTCATCTTAACCATTGAATTCATTAAAATTTAATGTTTCATAAAATTATTATTAAAATATAAAATTTATAAAAATACATAAATAAATTTAAAATATAATTAATTTCATCCAAACTGCAATTCAAGATATAGGATTATAATTAAAAAATAAAAAATTAATTTTATGAAAAATTAAATCTCAATCATTTTAAAATGGATTCAATGGATGAGATGAAAATGAAAAGAGATGGAGAAAAGCTAACTTCAAGATAAACATGTATTTTGAAATAACATGTATTTTAAAAGCAATGTTCAAAATATATGTTTAAAATAAAATCTACGCCTCTACAAAAAAAAAATCACAAACTTTTTGTTAAGCATTATATTAATACTACGTACCCAGCACAACACGTAAATAGCTAAGTCGTTACATCGTCAGATTTACAAGATCTGAAGACCCGTGCAAATTTGTCTCGCCAACAAAAATGGTAGGTACGTGCCTTTCATTTAATCCATAAAAACAAATTTAATCACAAAAAATAAAATGAACATACATGATTCTGAGAATTCTCCAATAGAATGTGCAAGATCTGATCTTTTCTTCTCTTCATTCACTGCTCAAAACCAATTTGAATTTTGATTCAGCCGAGCGAGATTAAAGACGACTTTGAGTTTGCGCAACACGAACGTTATTAATTGTATTCATAAAATGAAGCTCAGAATCAGAATCTGGTTCAAGCTTTTGTGTTTTCCTTTCTCTTGTCTTCAATTTATTAGCAAAAACATGCATCCTGTGAGTCTCATGCTAACCCTAACACTCTCTTCCTACAACACAATAGTGCGATTACACCTCCTAGATTGGTTTCTCCGTTTAGCATCAAACCTAGTACATGTTCTAATCTCAGGTTTTGAACTTCTCTTGGTACTTAACTTCAGGTTATCCAATTTGTCCCCATGCATGATCTCGCTCGACGACGACAAAACCGTCATGCAATTCTGGGTTCCAACAAAACTGAACCCAAACAAGCCAAACCTAACCCTTATCCACGGCTTCGGCGGATCGTCTCGGTGGCAGTTCTGCTGCCAAATCTGGCACCTGTCCCGGAAAGTGAACCTCTTCGTGCCGGACCTGTTGTTCTTCGGCAACTCCAACACCGGCCAGACCGACCGGTCCGACGTCTTCCAAGCTATATGCGTAGCAGAAGGGATGAAGAAATTGGGTGTGTATAAGTTCAGTGTGGCAGGAATTAGTTATGGAGGGTACGTGTCCTATAGAATTGGGGAAATGTACCCTGGGGAAGTGGACAAGGTCGTGATTGTGAGCAGTGGCATATGTTATACAGAAGAACAGAAGATGGAGCATTTGAAGAAGATTGGAAGGAGTCCATTGGAATTGCTTGTGCCAGAGAAACCTCAGGATCTTCGATGTTTGTTGAACTTGTGTTTGCACAGATTTAACTGGCTTACGAGGCTGCCGGATTTTATCCTGCAAGAGGCCATCAAAGTAAAATCAAAGCTTTCTATTCTAGATTCATAATTATTAATTATTTTTTATGATGGACTAATTTGTTTGATTGATGATTTGCACTTATATCGTTATTATAATTAGGTGGTGCTCAAGGACAATAGGAAGGAGAAACAGGAGATTCTAGAGTACTTGCTGAACAGAGAAGCAGATTCAAACCCTGGAATTTTAAGTCAGGTCCAAATCTTTTGATAGTTACACAAATACTAATAATATATTATATACTTAATCAACGTCGAAATTGATGAGTAATTAATCAGTGGTTATTAATGAATGAAGGAGACATTGATAATTTGGGGCGACAAGGACAGAATGTTTCCCATAAAACATGCGTATCAGTTGCAAAGGTAAGCGCGTGTACGATGAGTTTAATGTAGAAGTGAATAGAAGAGTTGATAATTTATTAAGTTGGTGATTTAGGCACTTGGAACCAAAAGCAAAGCTAGCAGTGATCGAGGACGCAGGCCACGCCCTCAACTTCGATTCTCCTTTTGCCACCAATCATTTCATCGTTTCATTCCTCCAAACCTGAGATGTCTTTTTGTTGTATATCTTCACTATACATGTAGTGTATGAATTTCACTCTTCCTTCTGTTCAATCACGCATTCTTGTGTACGTACTTCAAAAATTTCGAATGATACATGCCAGCTCGATCTATTAATTCTATGCGTCGACTTCAAGCTGAGTCTATAGTTTCTAACACTTCTGTATCTCATCCAATATCATGATAACACATTTCATGCCTATCGAGTGCATATGACATATATACAGTACACACATTCCTTACAACTGCAACAAAATTAAAGCATAACTGAGTCGTGCTTGTCGTCATATTTTATATCAAATCGTGGGAATGTTAATTGTGCCAATGTTTATATATTTAACGGAACGAAATTCACCTTAAATTTGTCGTGATTACTTTTCGTTTCTTTTATTTTGAAGAAAATTCATGCGTTAAAGTGCCAAAATTTCTGCCATTCATTAAAACAAGCGAGCCAAATTTGATGGATTTGAATATGTATATTCACTAACTCAATAAGCATCTTAATTATAGTCACTAGATTAATTTCATTAACACTTAAAAATTATTCAGATATATTTTCTTTTAAAACTTTGAGACAATTTGACAGAATATGGGGCAATAGTTAATTAAGATAATTAAAATTTATTGAAGATATTATGATTATCTATTAGGAATGTTTAAATAAGGATATTTATCCATTAAAATTAGGATTTATTATTTTATTTTATTATTATTATATATATCAACATATTTAATATTTGTATTAGATTTATGGTTTAGATTTAAATTTAAATTATTATTATTTTATTATTTTTAGATCTATATAAATAAAGTTAAATTTTTTTATTTGTATTTAACTTTTGAGTGTTATTAAATAAGTGTTTTTGAGAGTTTTAACATCTCTGTTCCTTATCTCTCTCTCCCCTCCTTCTCTTCTCCTTGTTCCTCTCTCCTCTTCCTGTTTTATATCACAATCACTTGTCGAATCCAAGTAAAGATAAAAAGGATAAGAAATTTCTCAAATTTATTTTAAGATAAATTTATTTTAACATATATAAACTCTCCTTTAAAAGAGAGGCTACAGGTGCGATCTTGCTTGTCGTATTAGTTTGTTAGTTGTTACTACTTTTCTTTATAGTTTTTTTTTTTTAAAAACTGAATTTGTTTATAAATTATTAAGTTTCTTTATTTTTTTAAATTATTTCTTGAAATTTGATCATATAGATGTGATTGTTAATGGCAATTCCTTTTCAAGAAATGCAGCAAATGAATTATGGCAATCCCTCATTACGATAAATTTTGGAAAATTAACGCTTAAATTTAAATGCTTAGAAAAAGATTATGTGAGTAATCAATAAAATAAAAAAAATATTATTTAAAAAAGAATAAAATTAAAATTAAAAAGAGGTAAATTTAAGACATCAATTAAGATATTAAGTAAAAATCAAATGAAGCAAAGAATGGAAATATATAAAAATATCAATCAATTAATTAAATTAAAATCCATAATGTTATTTTTATTTCAATAAAAATGTGAATTCGGGTCATTTAATTGATTTATTATTGTTTTATAAGAAAATTAAATAATTAAATCAAAAAATTTGATAAAATTAAATATATGGGGAGAATTAATGACAAATAATATATGTAACAATGCCTCAACTTTTTGCTTTTTTGTTATAAAAAAGCACGAACCCAAAGCAATTTAGTTTAACAAAGTGGGTATAGACGGCCCCGCAAAGAGTTACCGACGTCACTATCGTCTCTCTCGAAAAGTTTTCATCCTTCCTCTCTGCAATGCGGTGATAACCCATCATTTCAGTTTCACCGCTAAACGACGACGTTGAGCGCCACCTGCCATTTTCTCCATCTCCGGCGAATCCTGCTGTACGGCGGGATATTATCGGATTCACCACTTTTGGGGAATCGGGATGCTCACGCCGATTTCCAGCGATGTCCTCTCACGAGCAAGCCCTAGTGTCCCTGTTTTCCCAGCTAGCCTTGTCCTTCGACGGCGCCATTTTGGGTCTTGCCTTGGCGTATGCCGCTGTCCGTTCCGTCCTCAAACTTACTGCTAACTCTGCTGCGCTCGACAAGCTACGCGTCGCCCCTTCTCTCTCCGTTTCTGACCTCCGGTCACTTCTGGACAGTTCCGATGCTGACGGCAATTCCCAAGATGGCAACAAACTAGTTGTTGTCCGTGGCACTGTCGAGGCCAAGTCTGTCGTGGAGAGCGGCTGGAAAAGCTTAATACCTAGCGTATTAGTATCTCGCGAGTCTGGCGATAGCGCTGTGGCTATTCAGAGGACTCAAACGGTAATGTTCTTCTACCACTGTTTACTGGAAGACACTTTTTTTTAGCAACTTTGTAGAGATTGCTAATTGCTTGTTGCCGTAAACATTGTAGAATCCATACTCTGTCGGGGTGAATTCACCGAGAGCTTGAATTCTCCCTCATTTATTGAATTGTGTTTTTAGTGTGCACAACGTAGTGATACATGTCTGGCTGAATTGATTGGTGATATCTCTAGATTGTTATCTCACTGATGAGGCAGAGGCTGAGGTCAATGTGGATTTTACCCTTTCGTCACACGAATGGGTTGGTTTGTGATCCCTTGGCTATATTTTTGTCGGTGTTATGATGGCTGGCAATGCGTGTTGCTATTTCATTTTGGTTCTCTGTTCTCAGAAAGGCCAGGCAATCCTTGGAAGCTAAAACTTCAATAATGAATTTTGTAAATGAATATATTTTATTTGATATTTAATATTTTGATGATGTTCTGTTTTGTCATTAAATTCCACATTGTCGTGTTATCATGCGTTGCTTAGTATCCTTTGTCTGATGCTGACTAACATAAACTTCTTTTAGACTATATACCTACTTGTTTTTTTTTCTTAGGTTGTGTCACATCAACTGTTTGTTTTCTTGTTTGGATGAATAAGGATAAGCAGTCCTGATTTCATTGACGAATGATATTGTCTCATTGTCTATACGAGCATAAACTTGATTTCTTTGAATCTTCCCCTGCAATTGAACGATGAATTAACTCATTTTATTTTATGTTCTTGATTCATGTCATAAAGTGTATATATACTGAATGGAAGGGCTTCTTTGGTTGGACTTCTGATCTTCGAGCCTTATTCGCTAGAAATTTGAGGCAGCAAGAGAGTACATCTTTGAGAACGGTAAAGCATAACTTTGTTGCCTTTGGAGGATCCTATTTGATCTGATGCAACTAATTATTCAATTTAAAATTATCAAATCATTTGGACGTAATAGTTGACTGGTTATTTGAGTTTCTTGAGACCACATATCACCTATACAATTTAGTAGCCTAGTAGGGATAAGAGTCACTGTGGTTAACGATAATGGAGTTTTCATTCTAAGAATTGCGGATGGAGACATTCATAACTCAGATATTCTTTTCTTTTTTATTCCACAATCAATTTGCAGTGTTGATTACTTGTCACGTTGAAATGGAGATATTCATAGTCCAGACACTCTTTTTCCTTTTTTATTCCACAATCAATTTGTGGTGTTAATAACATGTCACAGTGAAATATCCTGTTGCAGAAACTCACACTGTTTAGCTTCCGGTTTCCAGCATAATGTAATTTAGTAGAGAGCCAAACTTGTAGAAAGGATCTAACTGGCAGGTTTAATGGTTAGAAGATGAATACCATCTTAGATAATATAGTATTATTATGGGCAAGTAGACTGAATGGTTCTGAAAAGCCAAGTGGACATAGTAATATAGTTCTTGTAGATGATTGCCCATTTGAGTTTATGATGTTCCTCAGGCAACTTTTATTTTTATCACTGATATAGGCCTTGCGTTTTTATGATTAGCTGAAAGGACTCTGTTGTCTTTTATGGTTTAAATTTCTTTATCCACTATCTCTTTGGCTTTTGGAATCTGATAGCCACTAAAATATTGTGGTTCCATTTTAGGTGCCCTTTGTTCTCATTGATGGCGGACGGCGACCTCATACTGATTATGTTGTTGTCAACTTGGAAGGCTCAAGGCATCCCTTACCTCTTACTACAGTTTATCATAAATTGCAACCCATAAATGCTTCTCCTTACACATTCTTGCAGGCACTTTTTGGACATGAGTATCCAGTGAGTTAATATTCTAAATGTTTTTTTAATGCATAGCATAAAATTTAGTTGTGTTCAACTTCAAGTTCAATACTTTGCCATTCTATGAATTATTATTTTAGCTCTTTCACTTTTGCAAATTGCGACTATGCTTTCATTAGCACATAATATGACAAAGTCATTATGCCATTTCTGTAGGTTGGATTACTGGATGAAGAGAAAATTCTTCCTTTGGGAAAGGATATCAGTGCTGTTGGCATATGCTATTTTAGAAATGGAATTGCCGAAATTAAGTCATACAAAGAGTTGCCATATTTTCTGTAAGACTTTTTACCTTGAATGTACACAGTTATTTTTTGGGTTCTGAAAACATTTCAACCTTTGGCATTGTGGTATTTAATTTTCTTAGTTAGGCTTCATTGTAGAGTAGCCTGTTCTGATTAATTGGTGGTCTTGCTGGGTAAATGCTAACAGAAAATATAAACTTTTTGAATGATGACGGTCTTTGTGATTCATATTCATGACCAATGAGGTAAGCTGGGACTTGGAATATGTCAAAGTATGATTTCAGTTATCCTAGCATTTATTATTTTGTCAACGTGCATTATATATTGTTTTGCATGTATCCACAATCCTTCAACGATTTCTTTTTGGCTGTATCAGTAAGACTAATGCTATATGATGCTTACTTTCTTTGTTCTTATTAGGACTCGTAGTGCACATAACTCAAGAAATTATTGCAGGTTATTCATCATTCTGGCAATGCTACTTAGTGAAAAACAATATCAAGTAATTGACATGTCTTTTGTAGGTCTGAATTGAATAAAGATCAGATGATTGCGGAGCTTACATTTAAAACAAAAGTACTTTTTTGGAGTGGTATCATTCTCAGTTCATTGTCAGTTGGGATTCTTGGTTATGCTTTTGTGAGGTATGCTATTTAGCTTTACCATTTTATTTTACTCTATTTTACCGCAGGGGGTAAAATTTGAATGGGTTTGTAACACATTGTGAATAGTGTTGATGGTAAAAGTAGATCACCATGTTTGGTATAGTAAACTTTGCTTCTCTGACTACCTTGTAGAGAGAGTCTCTCATTAGTTGGCATTTGGTGCTGTTTTCTCCTTAACAACTATGTTACAATTGAAATTTGAACAAAAATTATGATAAGTTTGATGGGTTGATGTTAATGCCCAATCAATTAAGATGTACTGTCGTTTTCAGAAACTGGAACAAGTGGAAACAGTGGAGGCAACAGAGGCAGGATCAGCAGCAAAGGCAAGCCAACTATGATAACGCTGAATTTGAGATTTTAGACGATGAGATAGAAGATGTTCCAGATGGACAATTATGTGTTATCTGTTTGATGAGGAGAAGGCGGTCTGTGTTTATTCCCTGTGGGCATCTTGTGTGTTGTCAAGGGTGTGCCATATCAGTTGAGCGTGAAGTGGCACCAAAGTGTCCTGTTTGTCGGCAGGAAATTCGCAATTCAGTGCGGATATTTGAATCTTGAGTAGACAGTTGCTGCTGCTACTTGATTAACTGCATCCAGAGTCTCGCATCGCATCACAGTTACATGGGTTTGATTGGCAGGAGGGTTGCATTTTCTTTTCAATTTAGATGTTCTAGATTTTGGCTGAATCATTCCTTTTCTAATTGGTCCTGTGAAATTCAAGTGAATTTATTGTATATATTTAATATGACTTTGATAGATTGGTTTGAGTAGCCTCATCTTTCATGGATAATCCTGTGCTGGTAACTGGTAACTACATAGGTTTTGAACCCGTTTGGTATGGTAGTGGTATCGTTTGCGTTGCGTAAACAGAATTCTATGCCCCCCTGGGGAATGAAACCCTAAAGTGTTTCGGCATTGGGATTCCCCCCTTACCGTTCCAGGTATCCTTTCAACGGTCCCCACTTTTGGGTGGATGTATATACTCACATGAATCAAACCGTACAGTTGTAAGTGCCCGCCTTAACAAAAAAAAAAAAAAAAGAACAAGAATTAAGCCCGTCTGTGATATAGCCAGCGTGTGCATTTGGCGAGACTTAAGTTTCTAACTTTTTATTATTTATTTGTTAAACGAGTTTCTAACTTTCTATTAACTGTTCGATGTTTGAAGAGCCGCTAATGATCAGGGAAGATGTTATTTTGTTATTTCGATTTTAAGAGAATAATTGAATTTGCAACTCAGAAGTCAGTACAGGTTTAAATTTGCTGTTCAATATTTGTATCATTCTGGAAAGAATTGGTTAATTGCTTTTGCAGATCACACAACAGGAATGGTAGACCAGATTTTTATAGTGCGAGATCTGATCTAATCTGGATGTACCTTCTCTATGTTTTAACTGGAAAAAGAAAGAAACCAGGCGTTCAACTCTGAAGCGGTGCAATGCACTCATTAAAAACCACCCAGCATGATCAAGAGCGAGAGAATTGAGAATGTGCAATCTCTCTTTATCTTACAAATAATAAGTATTACAATCTAAAGTTTCACCAGAACTACGGTTTGAAGTATGTAGAGAACAAGAATTTTGATGCCGCGATTCGCCGCTGAAATTTGCAAACTTATCCTATTTCCAGTTCAGTTCAGCATGGTGGTGGTGCATCTGAGTGTACAGTAGTGTTCTCTGCTGAAGCCATCCTTCACTCACTTAAAGCCGACCTGTGTCAATGATGAAGCCGATCCACCCTTGTCGTTCTTGTTTAGCTTCCACAAAGTACAGAAAGAAACAGGTTGCCCCTTCCACCATAGTCCCACACTGGTATGGTTCTCTTCTACTTTCATCTCCCAGTTATTATCATACTTCCTCAACAGAGCTCGAGCTCCATCAATCGCGTCCTCGCCAAAATTCTCCCCTACAAACCCTGCTTCTCTCATTCTATCACACCATTTCTCTTTTCCTTCATTCATCTCACGCTGGTTTGTCAATGCTTTTGCGGCCTCTCCTTCCATTAGTCTCCTGTCCTCACTCTCTTTTCCCTTGAATGCCGAGCTTATGGAATCCAAAAACTTCCATAAGAACTCCACTTTTCGCTCAAATCCGGTGGCGAAATTCCCACAACTATTGCAGCAACAGTCCATGTTGTTCTCGCTTAGTACCACCCCCTTGGGCTTCATGTTCCACAGAACCTTGAGAAATTCACTACGTTCATCAGGAGTGCTGTGATTCAGGTGGTGCAGCCTAAATTGTGCACATACAACAAAGGTTTCATCTGGCGAGACATCAAGAATTTGGGCGTTTAGATTCTGTAATGGATGATTGTCTAGCCTGTTTATCTGCAAGTTGATGTTCATAGACTTGGCAAAACCAAGGAGTCTAGAAGAGAAGTTGTCGCCAGGTGGGCCTATTGCAAATGGGGTCTCCATGTTCTGGTCATTTTCTGCTGACGCAGTCACCACAGTAAGGCGAACCAGTGGAGGAGGTCCACCAGGCCGGCGAGTCAAGGCCTCTAAAAATGTTGGCCATTGAAAACCATGAGAGACCCCAATGTCAATGATGTGAAGTGTTTGTAAACTATTGGATTCTTCAGCAAGAATCTGCAGAATGGAAGAATTAGCTATGTTATTAGGAAAGGCAAACCAGGGGCTAACCTCATAGAACTTGAGCAGAGATCTTTGAAAGAACCGTGGGTCTGCAGAAGCAAAAGTAACAGGCCCGGAAGATGCTGTGGTGGAAGAAAAGGAAGTAGAAGAAGATAAATGTTGTGTTAGTGCTCGGAGACCATGAGCAGCTAGCCGGTGGTTGGCATCACCGGTCGGCGAGGCGAGCTCATGGAGAACATACAAGAGGTGCTGCACACGAGTCAGATTCCCTGTAGCCAAGGCTAGAGCACAAGGATTCAGCAACTGCTCTGCCCACCTTCCTTCTTTGTTGTTACCGTTATTACAGTTATTCCCGTTGGCCTTAGCAGAACCCTTCTTGTTCCCTGCAGATTTCTTAACCGTTGTCCCTTCTACAACTGCATCTCCATTGTCAGCTTCATTGGCTGGACGGCACTTGATTTTCTTGGACTTGTGATTCTGAGATGGTTTGAGACATAAATCATCAGAATCATTTCTCTTCTTTGACAGATCAGAAGATGGTGGCTTATTAGAACTGTAAGGCTCAGTGGGTGTTTTGCCGCCACTAATAGCGGCAGACATGGCGGTGCCGGTGGCGGCATCGGGAGATCCAGTGCCAGCATCAACATGGAATTGTTGGCCCATGTCTTGTCCATGACCCCACAAGTTATAATCTTCAACAATGCAACCTGGGTTATATGGATCATCCATCCAAGATGGATAGTAAGAAACAGAACCTTCAAACCAATCCAGAATGTGATCCGATGCTGGGTTTGGTGGCTCCATGGTAACTTTTCTGATATAATCCAAGAAACGGAAAGAAAGATTGAAGGAATGAACAATGAAGAATTTTGAAGGAGCGTGTGGGATCATTGACCCAAGAGGAAGGAGATAGAGATGGGAAGCTAATAGCTGATTTGTTTGAGAAAAATAGTTATAAAATGAAGCATGGGGCAGAGATGTTTCATGAAAGAGACAAGGGAAGGCATTTTCTAATTGTTCGTGTGCTGTTCGTTTGGAGGATGTGATGTTTTATTGAGGATTATTTAGGTTGCATAGGTTAGTAGGAAACTGTGTCTCTTCTTTGTGTTAGGTGGCTACCTTATTCTTTATTAGGATTGGATGGAGGAATTTTTATGTAAGTGTTTTTTTTTTTTTTTGGGTGCCGCTTTGTGGTGGGATTTTTGTTTGAGAGAATGACAATTAAATTTTAAAAGAGAAAATTAAAGAAAGTTAAGTTCTTGATAAATTTTTTAAAAAAAAATTAATTGTAAATATTGATTTAAATAATTATAAATTTAAAAGTTTCAGTAATATGATATTTAAATTTTAAATATGATAATTAGTTTATCATTCAGATTTTTGTTTATAGCTGTTTGAATTGGTAATTATAATTTATTTTACAAAAAATTTTATCATGAATTTAATTTTCATTAATTCATTTTTTTGGAGCTTTTTTTTCATTCTTCCTTTTTATTTTAAATTATTGAATCTCATGAGACGGCAGACAATATTTGACTAATTGAAAAATTCTTGTTTTTGTCTGGTCAGGCTTCTCTACTTCAACTCTTTATGCTCTGTTTTGTTGTTGAAACCAACGGATTCTTTTTGTTTTTCTTACTCATTTTCCCTCCCCTTCTTCTATAATTAGTGAGAAGCTGCATCTTATATATATTAATTGGAATTTTAATTTTAATTTGTTGAAGTTTCTTTTTCCCTTGATATGAACAATCTGCTAGAACACTAATATTAATAAATTAATAAATAAAATAATGTCAGGAATTTTCTTATGAATCCACTTGTTCAACGGGAATAATGTTGTATTTGATCCAATCAATGGAGTTATCTAGTTCAGGTACGTGCAAAACTTGACATAAACACCGAATAAAATTTTATTATAAAGAAATTGAGTCTCTGGATCTTAGAAATTTTAAATTTACTCTTTTATAATCATGCAATCATGTATTTAAAGTGATAAAGAGAGAAAAGAGTATGACCGTGAATAAATTAATTACACGTGGTTCTTTTTGTAATTGTAGAGATATCGTATTGAAAATAAAAATATCTTTAATGCCATATTTATTCCAAATTTCAGTGCCCATAGTTGCTATTATAATTTAGAGAAAATTATTCACAAGGACCAAATTCAGAAGTTATTGATTTTTAGAGATCTCGAGTGTTAAATGCTTGGGTCAACACTGATAAATTTTCAAAATTTAGGTGTTAAATATTTGAACTTGATCTTTAAAAATGAATAATTTTAAAATTTGGTCCTCGGGAGTGATGTTCCCTAAATAATTTTAAATTTTTTCACAATTATAGATTTATTAAAACGTTAAAATAAATCAACCTAATAAGCAGCATAAATTTAGCAGTAATTTTTATTTTTCAAAATAAAATTGTAAATTGCAATCCAAAAAAAATTATTGGTGATTTTAAAAAAATTAACTTAAAATTAATTTTAAAATGCCTTGTAATTGGTATCAAAGGAAAATGTGTATAGGATTCTTCTTCTTCTTCTTTTTGGTCTGCCTAAATTTGGTGGTTAGGGATGATTTAATTCAACATGATTGCAGAGAGGTTGTTTGTACTCTACCAAATTGTTTACAGCCATTTGACCTTGTACTTCCCCCCCTTCTTTTTTTTTTGCCATAAAAATGTGACAAAAATTATCAATACTGAAGAGTGTTAGAAACTGTGTCTGTAGTGGAGCTGGTAAGTCAAGGGGATAATAAAAAGAAAATTTGAGCTGGCTAAATTAATTAAGAAAAGTTATTATTAGTGTGACTTTTTCCCGCAGAATTTTAAAAAACTGAGAAATTATGGGACTAGGCACTAGGCTGCTCTATATTTGTTTATTTTATGAGTGGAGGATTATAAGATGGAATACTCTTACAATTTGAGGCAATGCATTGCAAATTGAGGAGATGTATTGCAACAAGGTATTTGTTTTTTTTTTAAAAAAAAAAACTTATGATCAATTTGACTTTGAATAAAACTTTTTGGACTGTTACAAATTTATAGCTTATTAATAGAACATTTTTTTTAGAAACTAACTTTTTTATTTGACAACGATTATGATGACTTTTGCTAATATTAAAATAATTCGAGCATTTTATTCGATTAAGTCAAGTAAAAATAACTTAATATATTTTAAATAATCTTAAGTATTCAAATTTTCTAGATAAAATCTATTTTATTTGGGTTTCAAAATACTTAAAGATGAGTTTATAGATAGCACAGTAAACATTATATAATTGTCATAAAAACAATTTGAGCATTTTCCGTTAATTTCTTTGAGAAATGAAATAGTTGAATACGTATACTAATATTTCAAATTTAGTATTCTTTTTTTTTTTTTGGTGTGGTGATGATATGAAATCCTCTTCTTGTTTTTTTTGGCCTATAGAAGAGTGGGGAAATTATTTTAGCATCTTCATAAAATATAAAATGTCAAGACACTTCAAGCGCATGATATGATGGAGTTCACAAGAACAGGGGGTAAAGCCAGGATTTTAATTTTTAATTAGAAGAGCCGAGATTACAATATTGTAATTGAAGAAAAGATATATATATATATATATATATAACATAAATATTTCATCATACATATTTATATTAGATTTTTACAAATATAGAACCAAAATAAATATGCCCCTTATTTTGTAAGTTTTGCCCATCAATTCTTCATAACATAAAAATAATTAATTATTATGACTATAATAAACTTTTAAGTAATCTCAATCTTAATATAAATTATTATTAAATTGGTGAAAAGTACATCTTTCATTTTATTGTGAAAACCACAAATCAATAATTTTTTTCTTAGACATCACTCTTTCACTCCTAAAAAAATATGGATTGTAAACTATATTATCTAAGATATGAAAGGGAATAAAAAAACTAGAAAAAATCATTACACAAAGTGCAAAATATATTAAATATATATAAGGTATTGCAAATCACAACACAAATTGCACAATAAAATAATAAACAATGAAAGAGTAAGGCATATGAAGATTCGAGTGGCTTATCTTGACATTGTCCTTTATATTTGCTTACTTGATATACTACCAAGGTCATGAGATTGAGATTGAGGCCAAGGTCATCGATTCAGCAAGAAAGAGATAAAACCAAAGAGAAAGGGAAGACCGAAAGCAAAAGCATAGAGGGATTACTTTATTGATTCATTAATGCAGTCAAGATCGTTGCTTAATTGACAATGTGATAATAAGATTACTTGAATATTTGATAATGGGACTGTAGTAATTCGAATTTTCATACATAGCATAATATGTGACATATATTCCTCAACTCAAATAAAAAAAACTTACATAATATAATATATTATATGAGGAAACTTACCTAATATAATATATTATATAACATATTTTTAGATATTTATTTTTCTACTTTTTATATTTTAGTTTATATTTATTAGAAAGAAAGTAGATCTTATGTTTAATATTAATACAGAGACATTTGTGTGGTTGAAAATATATAACTTTCATGTTTTACTTTAAAAAAAAAGTTAATATATAATTTGAATTCTAAACTATAAGTCTAGGGATAATTTAAACTCTAAACTTTAAAAATATACATTCTAAACCTTAAATAATTAAAATTGGGGTAATTTCATCCCTACCATTAACTTCATCAAATTCATTTGAAAAAAATTACATTTTAAGCCTCAATTCGACAGATGTTTATTGAAAGTTAGCGATAGGGTAAAGTTGCCCCAACTTTAATTGTTTAGAGTTCAGAATGTACCTTTTTAAAAGTTTAAAGTTTAAATCACCCCCTGAACTTATAGTTCAGGGCCCAAATTACATATTAATATTTTTGTATCTTAAAAAATGCATTATAATCAATAATAATTCAACAATAATAGAACAAAAGTATATTTTGCGTATTATATCAAGTTTTAAAAAGATTTCAAATGAGTGTATAAGTTTTTGGGTTGGAATTGATCGATGAAAGTAAAAATTTATAAAACAAAACTAAATTCTTTTATAATAAATAAAGAGACAAAAAAAAGTGTATGAAGAGGAATCTATTCTAAATTTTTTTCTAACAAAGAATGATAATATTTTTTTTCACTGATATTATTATAAGATTTCATTACGCCAAAGAACAAACAGGAAAATATATAAAAGTGCGCTTATAGCAAAAGATTATATCATGCTCCTATTGCTGCTACTAATAGTCTATCAAAACCTCACCCAACAAAAACAAAAATAGTCAACTCCATTTCATTCATACCATCATAATTTCTACCAAAACTGTTTTACTTATTATTACAATTTACAGCCTTCTTTTATATAATTTTATCATCATCATCATCATTATTTACCATTTTTTATTCCTTCTTCTGATCATATCTTGGAAAATTTGTAATATTATCACGAGTTAATATATAATTTAAACCTTAAAGTATAGATTTAGGAGCAATTTAAACCTAAACTTTTAAAAAGTGCATTCTTAACCTAAATAGTTAAAGTTGAGGCAATCTCGCCTTACTGTTACCTTTTAACAAAAATTGGAGCTTAAAGAGCAATGTTTCTCAAATGAATTTGACGGACATTTGTTGAAAATTAATGGTAAGACAAAATTATCTCAACTTTAATTATTTAGGGTTTAGAATATACTTTTAAAAGTTTAGGGTTTAAATCACCCATGAACTTATAATTTAAGGTTTAAATTGTATATTAACTTGAAAAAAAAATTAGAAAGTTAGGGTTCACCTCTCTCTTCCTCATGCCACTGCACAAGATAAATGGCGATCAAACCATAAACAATAACACCAACGATGTCCTTAATGAATTGATTACGGTTATTAAAGCCATTTTATTACACATTAATAAGGATTAGCTCCATCTTAGATTTCATAATAATGTCCATTCTTTCTTTCTTGTTTATGATATATTTTCGTGGCCTTGGTGATTACATTCTGCTTTCTACATTTAGTTTTGTGATTTAATATTTGTTTGTATGATCAAAACAAGAAGATGCGATCAATGAAAAAAGATATTTTAAGTAGCGTTTTGAAATTGTTATTACTCTTCATCAATGTGAATACATCTCTGCAATATAACTACAACTTGTTTCTTATTTAAGCCTGAAAATATTATGTTGTGATTCCTGAGAATACAAGCAGTAGCTTTAATACGAGTAAATATTTACACTAATGAAGTTCAGAAATTATTATTCCTCTTCAATGAAAACATTATCCTTGAAATGTCATGATGAATGATGATTATGTTGTAATTTTTGAGAATACGAGAAATAGTAACTTTAAAGTATATAATATCAGAGATAACATATATTCCAATCTGAATACTGATTTTATTTTCTTAACTTTGATCCATTAGATGAATCTTTTTCCATATATAAAATCATTTGTAGGGACAACCATACTTGTTTTTGGGTGGTGAGACTAGTCAAAATGACGCAAAGGCCAAAAAGAGACAAATTCCAACTTTTAAAAAGAAAAACCAATAGAAACGAAAAATTGCAGCTCAGCTTAACGTTGACATGCACAAATACTACTATCAGCCATATGAGATATGGGATAAGGTCCTTCAAAACCATACACTGAGATCAACCCAAAACTTTATCACCAACATTAATCTGAAAAGTTCCATGCATGAATAATGGAACTAAGCAAAAGTTAAACAATTCATATATATATCAACCATATAAAAGGAGACATTGGATAAGGTTTCCCAAGGCCTGAAACCACATATATTAGAATTAAGCGGGATGAAACTAGCACACAAATTTATTAAGAACAGAAACAGTAATTTGAAAATTCAGTGACAATGAGATTGGCTCGAACTTCGTACAAGAAGAATGGGAGAAACAGAAGAACATTGGAAAACTGAAAAGAAGAAAAATTATCAAGCGATGGAAAACAATTGGCAGTTAAGGAATTAAGCCTATCCTATCCTAGCCAGTGCCTCCAAGAACACCCTTGAGCTTCTTAACTTGAGCATCATCAAGGAAAGTGACCGCTTCCACCAACTTAGAAGGCAATTCATTGCCAAACAAAACATAATCAAGGATTTGAAGGCCAGGGTCAGGGCTACTGAATGAAACAACAGCAGTAGCCTTGTTTTTCCCAGCATTAACCTGAAAGTGCAGCAATCCTTGTGGGAAAACCATGATCTCTCCCTTGTTTAGCTTCTTCAAATAGACAGCGTTAGCTGAGGACACAAACCCAGCAAGGATGTGACCATGAAGCACAACTAGGAGCTCAGAAGCAGCAGGGTGTGTATGAAATGGAATGACACCATTAGGGGCTAAGTCTAGCCTGGCCGCAGATATGCCAAGCCCATTCACACCTGGGAATTGGGCCACAAAGGCTGGGCTCACTGCTGCACTTATGATGTTTGTGGTGTTTCCAGATTTGGCCAAGGCAGTGTACACAAAGTCATCTGCAGTTACATTAGCAGCTGCCTTGCAGGGGTAGCCTGCAGGGCCTTCTGCAGCCATAAGGTCAGCTACACAGAAGTCTGCAGCATTGGAGGTGGAGGATGATGATGATAGGACAAGAGAGAAGAGGAAGATAATGTGAAGCATCTTGATGAGTGTTTGTGTGTGAATTTTTTTGGTATGAAGGGAATGTGGGAGGTGCAATGGCATATATAAGAATTAGATCTTGCAAGTCGGAGCGAAAAGGTATGGCCATGCAGTATGTGATGCCAAATGCCAACGGAAACAAAAGTGCCTTGCCCACGAATTATTATGGCATTAAATGCTGATAGGGTCCCCACCATGCAATATCAAAGAGGGTATTAATTTTTAGTTAGTCAAAAGCCTATTTGATAAAAGTTCATTTATGTTTTGATATATTTTTCCAAAAGTAAGCTTGGTAAATGAAAAGTTGTTTGGATAATATGGGAATAAGCTGAAATTAGCTCCAATCTACATTTCAAAAGTTAAAAGCTAGCGTTTATCGAGTGAACTTTTAGTCAGATTTCAAATAAATTTTCAAATTAGCACAATAAATACTCAAATAACATTTGGGTTCAGATGACATGTCAAGAGTACTTTTCAAATGGGAAAAGCTGTATCTGAAAACAGCCTAAGATAAGTGGACTAAGTTAATAATATAAAAGACATATAAACATGCTACATACGATTTTTCAGTGAGTTCACTGCCAATATAGTTACATGTCTATATAATTAATTGGTTTGGCTTATTTACCTTTTATAAACATCATTGGTAGATCACACTAACATGAACAGATAAGCAAGCATGTCACAATTATATTCTGCTTAATAGTATTGTTACAGACTAGATATGCCAAAAAAATTTTCAAAACCTTTTGAAGAGTAGGAAATGAACTGATGAAGTAATGAATAGTGATTTTGCAATATGGTTCTCAGGCAGGAAAGCCTTAATCGGGTGATAAAATTTGGGTCTGAATATAATGCTGATAAGAGATGTTTAATTAATTTTGTGAGGAATTAGTGCATACTGACACTGCTGGGAAGTTGTTGCTGGTGATTATATCTATATTTTGAGAAGGCCATGCCCAATAAATGAAATACTGCTTTTTCAATCGAGAAATGTTCTACATCTTGCCAGAAAAGGAAAACTTTTTTCCCATTTAATTTTGGGGAAGGAGAAGATATTTTGTGAAGTACTAACATCAGCCAGATGGCAAGAACCGGAGAGTCATTAGGAAGTGGTCCAGTGTCACATGGGAAGAAGAAGAGGAAGCACATAAACAGACATTTTGACAGCTAAATGTCTTGAAGTGCTCTCAAAAGGATCCATGCAAATGTGTGGATAAGAAGAAAGCTTTTCCTGCTGAGATATATTGCAGTGACATCCCACTCAGACTAATCGGAGATTTCATTACAAAAGGATACATGTAAAGGAATATAATTGAAATAGACATACACACACACTAGTATAAAAAACATTTTTAGCCACACAGTTAAAAGTCATTTTTCACAACAAAAGATAGTGTAATAGAAGATTATGTCGTAATAAATTGAGACTTTTCGCCACAGGTCAATCTGAAAACTATGGTAAAAAAATAACATTTTTTGCCATAGTTTTCAAAGTACCTGTGGTGAAAAATGGATTTGTAAAAGAATAAAAATCATTGATGAATCGAGATTCCTTAGATACTAAACCCTCCAATTTAGCCTATTGGTTTTTCAATAAATCACTAATTTTAGAAAATTAAATCCAGTGCATGATATAATCTACTTATCCAATGTAATCAACCGTACAATTAATGAATAAAAATTATGCTTTAATCAAATAATTTATGTTTTGAAATTTAAAAACAATTGACAACATGACAACATTTAAATAGAAATTTCCCAAGATCTAAAGCCATAAATTCAGTTATTTATTTCTAATGCATCCGCAATTTCAATAACAGAACAATTTAATTTTAGTTAATTAAATCTAATGCATGGCAACTAATAATTATTTTTAACTAAATTATAATAAAAAAATAAAAAAATTAATTATAATTAGAAAAATAAAAATGAATTTTAAAAAATGAACAAAAAAATTAAGGTAAAATATGCCAAAAAAAGCTAAAAAATGAAAAAAAAAAAAAAGTAGCCAAACAATAATGATAAAAACTTGGAGCTGAAGGAGGACACGTGAAGGTTGGACACGCGAGCTAAAAGAGGTAGTGGTGACCACGTGAGCTAAAGGCAAGCGAAGAGCTACGGGCAACATGCTTGAGGGTGGAGTTGAAGCTTGGCCAATGAGCTGTGGGTGAAGAAGCCAAGAGGCAATAGCGATGAGAGCAAAGGGAAGAGCTAAGGGCAAAAGGCTATGGAGGTCGAGAGATGGGGGCAAAGAGCTTGAGGATCAAAATGTGGGAGGAGTTGTGGGTAAAAGGAGCTTATGATGAGCTGAAAGAAAATCCTAAAGAGAGCAAAGTTGATGGTGGCGATGATAGACCCAAGGGAGAAGGTGCACAAATTTTTTTACATAACCTAACATCTAAGGGTTTTAAACCCTCAACTTTTCATTTACAGCAACAAGTCCGAGGAGAACTTGTTACTGTAAATCAACTAAATTTTTAATAAATAATTAAGGTGATTAATTATTTTTAAAATTTTAGGTAACTTATAATGAACTTGTCACCATAAGTTATGTAATATTTTTTTAAATTACCTAAAGGATTTACCCCTCAGTTAATTTTTTTTAATAGCTGAGTGGTATTTACAGCAACAAGTCCTAGAGATAAATAATTTATAGTGACAAGTCCTCTTGAGATCTATCACTGTAAATCAAAAGTTGTGGGTTTTTTTTAACTCTCAACTAAATTTTTAAATTTTAAGCTTAGACTTGTCGTCATGTAATAATTTTTTTTAATAATCAAAGATTTACCGCTCAACTAATTTTTTTTTAAACCTTGAAATTATGTTGACAATTCGACCTCGGACTAGTCGCCATAAGTTATGTAATAAATTTTTTAATAGTTGAGAGGTTTACCCCTTAGCTAATTTTTGTTTTAACATCTGAGGGATTTATGCCTCAGCTAAAACTTATTACATAACTTAGTTTAATTTAAAAACATTAAAATTATAATTAATAACTTAATTTAATTAGTCAATTTATTAAGTTCTATTAGATTTAATTAATTTTTTCTAAATTCATACATAATTAAAAAATGTATTTTAATTAATTAGTTTTATTAGTTTATTTAATTTTTTTAATTGTCACTCAGGCATTTATGATGACAGTGCTTTATGGGATTATGGCCATAAATGCTACATTTTTCAACTTATTAACATATTTGCCATTAAGTCTAATATCACTCCAATTATTTAATAAACTGTGAAGAAAAATTTGTGGTTAAAACTTGTGTTTGCATTAGTGATATAATGTGATGCAGATAAATATCATCCAATTTTTCTTTCAGTGGTAGTAAATGGATTGGATTTAAAGGGTAAGTGGTGCTACAGCTTAAAGAATTATAATTCTGTTATTAAGTTCAACCTTCTAATAGATGCCCCCTTTTCCTTTGCATACATATATTGATATTTTGTGGAGAGCTCCCCGGTGACTTGGTGATAACAAGGCTTGAGGTTTTTTGTTAACTATTTTATTATAAAAATTGTACATGTTTCACATATGAGCAAGCCTCTGACGGAATTTAATAATTCATTGGACAATAACTGGTCAAAATGACTCTGATGTAAAATGAATGATTGTTCTGCATTATGCTCACATTTTAGCTGTTGTCCTCCATATTCTGCAGTCACACAGTTTCAAATGTGCGTACAACCATGTTGCTTTTCTATTTCTTTTTATAAGTGAAAAAAAAGGAAAAAAAAAAGAAAAAGAAGATGAAAATAGAAGTTGGGGTCGTATTTCAGTGAGCCCTAAATAGAGAACAAAGTACAGGTGTTCTTGCAAAAAATGGAAGACAGTAATAAAAATATACTCATACACCATCAATATTCCCCTATTACATGAACAAAATTCTCTCTCTCTCTCTTTTTTCTCTTTTCTTTCAGTATAATGGTCCTTGCCTTTGTCCAATGTAAATCCTCTTACGGAGTACCTTTACATCTGAGAATAAACTTGGTGCACATATCGTTCATCTCTTTTTTTGGACTGATCTGATTTGGATGGTCTGGATCGTTACTTTTCTATTAAAAAGGAAGCAAGATGCAAAATAAAAAATAAAAAAAATGCTTTTCAACTATCAATTCTAAAAAAAATTATAATTCAGACAACAAAGTAAAAATAATAAATTAAAAAAGTACAAATTAAATCTAAATGATCTAAATAAAATCTACATTGATCACATCAAGTAAGGAATGTACAAAATCTGAATTACTTTTATATTGGTTGAATATATTTGAAGTTTGTCCAAGATGTTTCATAATAAGAATCAAACCCTAATTTTTTTTTTTTTTGCCAACAAGAATCAAACCCTAGTTGAGAATTCAAAACTTTATTCCTCCAAACTAATTGAACTAGCTTCCTTCCTTGAGTCAGTCAAGGCTTTCCAGGTTTAGGGTTCACTCCTATAAGGCCCCAAGTCATTTGGTCAGTATAGGCTTACTAGAAAAATGCAAAGAGACACCTTCAAGTCTTGAGAACCAAACAAAAGAATCAATCCTCAATTGATGTAGCTAGCTAGATAGAGAAGGACCCCTTTAAAGGCTGCAAATAATTATGCATCGAGATTCAATACAGAGCTTCTTCCCATGGTGGCTTGGCTTTTTAAACCAAAATGAAATATAAATTACACAATAGATGATAAAATCAAGTTTAGACTTTAGAATATCAAATAGCAAGGCAATGGAAGAAGTACATAATACATATAAATTTGCTGTTTTGTGGCCGGAGGGTTTAGCTTTTTCTTATGGTGAACAAGGGTTATATATTCATCTACGCCTGTTACAGGTTCTGGTTTAATCCTCCATCTTCAAAAATACTCAGTATCTCACAGCCGTATATAAGATTTTTCTCAAATTTATGAACGATCATTTGTATTGATTATGTAAAATTCCACACAAACCAATTTTGTTTGGCTCAATGTGGTATACTTACATGAGATGGAGTAAAAATTTGGATCCTCTACATTCATAATAAATGCATACAGTGTATTCGATTCCTTTGTGCCATTTATTTTATCAAATATATGAACACATGAATATAAAGTACTTTCTCCGTTAAAAAATATAACACATTTTCTGAGGAGTTGTATGTTAAAAAATGTAAGACATTTTTAGTCTTTTTGAGATGTAATCATTGTTTTTCTTTTTAAGTGCCTCTATTAATGAATGACTTTATATTTATTATAAGATGTTTAATAGGGGGTAAATATAAAAAGATATGTTTAATTTAAAAGTAAATAACTACTTTATTAAGATGAGATTTAATTAAAAATGTCTTATATTTTTAAATGAAGTGAGTATTTAAAATCTTGAATGAAATAATCTTGACGGTTATCATACACAGTAGTAATAATGTGCCGGGCATGCCATTATTATATATCCATGAAATTTGCCTCTATTATTGATCTTCAAAAATAATTTCTATTGCATTTTACTCAAAAAAGCAATTTTGGATTAGTGCCTACCATGTTGTTTTTGATCTATACTCACGAATGGGTTTGTCTTACAAGATTCAGAGACAGTACCTACCATATTAAACATATTCATTGCTGGCTCACTCATCTAGTCTAATCTATAGATGTGATACTAATTACCTAGCTACCTAAACAAATCATTGTCTTAATGAGACATATCAACCTCGCAAATATTGCAGATTTGCAGTCTTGGTACTTCCACGCCCATGCTCTCATATTTCTATCTGAATATTCCTTTACAATAATATTCGTTTTATTTTTCTCTAGACATTAAATCAGAACATGACAGTACCGACAAGTCTGATTGTGATCAAACCCATTTCATAACAAGTTATGTTTAAAAAACATCATACAAGCCAGGAAAAGCATGCAGACTACAGAAGACCAATTCTTGTCCACATATGATATACATGCATGCATATACATGTGGGTTTATGTGTGGGGACTCCGCATGTATGAATCAAAGCGATTAAACTTTGATGGTTGCATGTAATGTAAATAGACCACCACTACATGTGCAAAAAAATTTTCCAAGTTTGAATCCCGTAAAAAGAGAAAATCCCAGTATCTGAGATATATTTTGAGTGACAATTGTTCTTTGAATTTGTAGACAAGTTAAGAAAAACCCAACATAGACTAGTCTGGTTTTGGTGAAACCCAGTTCGTAATGAATTATGCTAATCAAATCATACAAGTCAGGAAGTGTATATAGACTAGTCAGAAAACAGTCAAAACCCTAAAAAAAAAAAAGGGGAAAAGATCCCAGGTGAGGCATAGAGCTGCTGTGAAGCTGCAGAGAGTCAGTGAGGCAGCAAATGCTTCTTCAGAAGGAAGATAGGTGATGAGGGGGACTAGTATACAGTAATAGTAATGGGAAAGAGATGTGCTCAAAGGAAATGGAAATGAATGAAAGGGGCGAGTTAGGTGTGGCACATTAGTAAAGGAGGGAGAGCATGTGTTATGGGGCAGAGCAACAGAGTGTGTGAACAGTTTTAACCTCAGAGTGCACTTTCCTGACAACTTGCCAGAGAGAAAGACAAGTGCTTTGAATTGCAAGCAAACAAGTCCGAACCTCCCTGTACCCAATAGTCTTTTCCCTGCACTGTCTCTCTACCTCCACTATTCACGCAAAATAAGAGAAGAAGAATAATTAACAAAAAAAAAAAACTCATGCTAGTTTATGATGAAGTTACTAGTAAGTCTATTTTTTAAGTTCTTTTTAAGAGGAAGACCCCTGCTTCCTTTGGAAAAAGATTATCAAGCATGCAATGGCTTTCTTGATTATTTACCACACGATGGGAGTTTAAACTTCCAAGAGAATATTTCTTAATCATCCTTCAATGAGTACCTTTAACTACTAATTATATAATATCAAGGGCTAAAGGAAGTGTGATGTGTCAAGCTTCCTCTTGTGGTAATCATTTAATGGGCAAACATTTGAAAAGGGTTATGATGATGGTACCCAAAGAGGCCAAATTGACTGTAACCCAATATCTACATAGATGATGAAAGTGAGAAAAGTTAAAGTAAAAAGCGAAAGCATCAAATCCGTACCAGAGAAAAAAAATAATAAAGCAGGTTTCAGCTATAGCTCTAAGGCTTTCAATATCCATCAACCAGATCATGCCACACATACTAAGCCAAAAAAGATCTAAAATGACACGAACGAGACTGTCTCTTGTTCAAAAAGTTACCACACATACCCTCGGATTACAAAAGAGATTGCTATGACCACTGGCGTTCTTCAGCTCAGCAGCTTACATTACAGTGTTACACTGCTCATGATAATAATTAACAATTTTACGGTATAACTTTTTATATGATAACATTTTGTTTATATTGCCAAAGGTCAAAATTTATTATTTCAGTGGACAATATTTGGTCAGACGTGTCACAAATTTTACCATAAAATAAGTTCCAAAATAACATGATAATATCAGATGGCACTATTTTCCATAACTGTGATGTCAATACAGCAGAGCCTAAGGTGCATGGACTAACCTGCACTTGAATTATTTTTTTTTATTTTTCTTTGTACATTTGTTTATAGATTTCTGCAAAAGATGTCAGAGACAACAAAGGCAGCTGCAAAGAAAGAAGAAAAAACAGAAGCAGTAGCTGCAGGCGGTGCAGTCATAATAATAAGAACAGACTCCCTCACTCATTCACAGCACATAAAGAAATAAAGAGGAGGTGGCAGTGAAAGCCAGAAGAAGTATATCATCAGAGCCATTGGTATCTATTTATCCATCTCTCTATCTATCATCCATGCACAGAAGAAGATTCTGCCCTTTGGAAAAAAAAAAAAAAACTATCAGCCCCAACTTATAGAACCAATCCTCTATCTTTTTCTGTCTTTGTTTGAAGCCTGTTGAGCTCTTGTTCTTTATTCATCAGTGTGTAGAAGAGAAACTTATATTCCTCTCTTTTGTCTGAATCAAGAATGATGAATACTGCAAGAAATAGGCCTCCTTTCACAGCTTCTCAGTGGCAAGAACTTGAACAACAAGCTCTTGTTTTCAAATACATGGTCTCAGGGACACCGATCCCACCTGATCTCATTTACTCCATCAAAAGAAGCCTAGACTCTTCAATATCTTCAAGGCTTTTTACTCACCATCCGGGTGGTAAGCACGTGAAGAAGAAGCAAGTTCATATTTCTTTTGTTTCAAAGCTTATAGTTCGTTCTATGCTATTTGATATATTACTTTCTGTATGCCTATTATGCAGTGGGATGGGGCTGTTTTGAGATGGGTTTTGGGAGAAAAATTGATCCAGAGCCAGGAAGGTGCAGAAGAACAGATGGTAAGAAGTGGAGATGCTCTAAGGAAGCATATCCAGATTCAAAATACTGTGAAAAACACATGCACAGAGGAAGAAACCGTTCAAGAAAGCCTGTGGAAGTTCCTTCATCAACAAGCAGCATTACCACAAACACCTCGCAAGCAATCTCACCATATAGCCTTAACAGAGGTCTTTCCATGATGAGCAGCAACCCCAATAACAACGCCACATCCTCAATCTCTTCTTCCTCTTTCCCTTTCTCCGAATCATCATCCCAATATCCTTACCAAAATTCTTCTCTTAATCCCTTCTTTTACACCCATTCAACCTCTTCGAGACCTCCTGATTCTGATTTCTCATCTCAAAACAACACTACCCATCAGCTATTTTTGGACTCTGGATCTTATTCTCATGATGAAAAAGACTATAGGTTTGTGTAAAACAAAAAAGTTGGCAACTTTGTTCTTTCTCTTTGGTTAGATGGTGACCTTCTTTTTTATTTTTGATTTTGACTTTATTCTTTCAAGCAGAAATATTCATGTGGACGAAAGGGCATTTTTCCCAGAAGCTTCAGGGTCTGCAAGAAGCTTCCACGACTCATACCACGAATTATCTATGAGCTCCTACAATAAATCCTATTCAAGCTCGCAGCAGTTTCAAAGCCTCAGTGATAATGACAGTAATCCAAGGCAACAAGAAGAGCAACATTGTTTTGTTCTAGGAACCGACTTCAAATCACCAAGACCAAGCAAAAGTGAGAAAGAGACTAGCACTGAAACTGCCCAGAGACCACTTCACCACTTCTTTGGGGATCAGTGGACTCAAAAGAACACAGATTCTTGGCTCGATCTCGCTTCCAACTCCAGAATCCCCACAGGTGATGATCATTATTACTGTGCTAGTTCTTTAAATGCCCCACCTCTTAACTGTTCTATAGAACCAAACCAAAAAAAAAAAAAAAACCAATTTTTACATTCAATACCATCCTTCTAGTTAAATTAATAAAGAAAACCCATCATCAATATAAGATTTTTCTTAAAGTAATTGTATTATTTAGCCTCTTCCTTTTCTTCCTCTACAGATGAATGACGTTTTGGTCATGTGTGATGATAATGGACACGGCCGAGAGAGAGAGAGATAAAGATGAAAGGTCTGGTGGCTAGGGGAGCTTACCTTTGATAAAGCAGCAATGTTTGTTATGGAGGAATGTGGGGGCCCACACTTGGATTTGTGTCTTTACTTTAGGTTGATATCTAAATATACTTTCTTGCTTCCCTCTGAAGAAAACATGTCTCCTATTTGCGCACACTCTGTGTGTGTGTTGATTTTGTTTGACTGAGTTGTGTGGACCGGAGGGAAATTAAAGAAAGGAAGCAACTTCAGTTGTTTGTGTGAAGTTCTGCACTTTGCTTTCCAATTCAAATTGCCTCTGTAACTTTTGCTTATTCTCTATATGTTTATGGACCCAAACACAACATGTGCTATCAATATATATATATATATATATATATATATGTTGTACCTTTACCATAAAATTCTCTGTATCACATCTATATGGACAACTTGACCTCACAGAAGGTTTTGATGCTGCACTTTCAAAACTTGCTATTGCATTGTGCTTTTCAGTGTCCGTCCATTTGAATGAGCAAACCGCATTAATTTACTTTATATTTTTCTTCAATTATAATTTATTCCTGTCTTATTCAAAAATATTATCTAACTTCATATACATACATGCATATATACATATATACATATACATACATATATATACACAGAGAAAAATGTCTCCCACCATCTATTTTCGTGAACATGGTTAATTTTTTTTTTTTTACAGAGTGATTTGTAGAAAATAAATTATTTTTTCTGTTTTTTTTTTTGGCCCATGATAGTGTAATATTTTATCCTTATTATATGAAGCTTTGATAATTGTATCAATGTTTGTTACTTATTAAAATGTAATTGGAAGCAAATTTTCTGTTGCTTAAAATAACGTTGGATCGCTCATTTGATGGAGCCATGAAAATGTGCAAATGAGTTAACCGGCCCAATGGATTGGTTATATATATATATATATATATATGGGTTGAAACTCACCAATTGGATTAAGTGAGTTGGCCCACCGAATTTTTTTTTACCAATTAAATATGTACATTGCTTCAACTATTAACATTCGCTCCTTGTACAACGCGCAAGCAATCTTGATTTGACTTTGAATATTATTAGTTATATATTAAAAAAAATAAGAGAGAATTGCTATATAAAAATTATAATATTTTAGATCTCATAACAGTTCCTGTTCGGTGCTAGGCCACTATCACAGTAAACTTTAAAGGATTTCCATACACCGTTGGTCCCAACCAGAAGGGGGGATATCCGATTTTCATTACAATGGAGGAAACATTTCAAATCTATGCCATTAAACTGAATTAGATGATTTAGAGATACTTTTTAAAAGTACATACTAATTTGAGTTAAAGTATATTTTTAATTCTTTAATTTTAGACAAAATTTTATTTTAATCCCTTTATTTTATAAAATATTTTTTCAATCATTTAATTTTAACATTATTACTTTCATAACAAAAAAAAATTATATTAAATTTTAAATATTGACAAAATATTATCAAATGTTAATATATTAAGTTTAATTTTTTTAAAATAATAATAATTGTCACAAAAATTATTTAAAACTAATAATATTAGGATTAGAAAACTAAAAAGATGCTTTATAAAATTAAAAGATCAAACTAAAATCTCATATAAAATTCAATGATAAAAAATATTCTTTAACCTATTAATTTGTATCATTAAAATTTAAACTAAATAATTCAAATTTGTAGTGGAAGTGCAAACATAGTGAAAAGAAACAAAGTCCCCAGTATTAAATAACATCATTGCAATGTTTGGTACCTTGGTATAAAATAAAACTTTAAAAAAAATTGAGAAATGTACCTATCTCTGTTTTTTAAAATGTATTTTCCATTTCTTTTTCAGAAAAGGACTAGTCTACAACAACACAATGTATAATACATTTTCCTAAAGCCAACTTTCTTTCCAATCAATGTTTTCCCTATTCTCTTTATTTTCTTTTGTTAATTACTTAATTAGGATTGTACAACCCTCCACTTCAATCTTGGGAAAGATTCTAGAGGGCTCACATATGCAGCACAAGTTTGAAATTAAAATGTAGCACCACACATCTAAGGCCCCGTTTGATAGTTTGGAATCATGGAGAAAGAAATGAAATTAGACATGGAATCTATTAACATGTGTGTTTGGTATGCAATAATTATGATTCTTTGAAATCAGGATTCAAGGAAATTTGATGGAATCCAATTCCATCGTATGCATCATGGAATCCAATTCCATGGTTCTTTTTCTCCAATTTGCCCCTTCTCTCTCCTCCAATATAATTTTTTTTAATTTTAAAAAGGACACTTTAGTCTTTTCTTATTTTAAATACTTATATTTTATTAAAATTATATCAGGATTCCATCATTACACCAAACACACTTTTAAATCCAATTCTATTCCAATTCCAATTCCAATTCCGATTCCGATTCCGATTCCGATTCCAATTCCATTAAAAACTCTTCCATCATACCAAACATGGCCTAAATGACCCAGTCTCTAGATCCTCATTCCCAATTACTACCTAAGTCCAAAACTCTCATATATATATATATATATATACATACATATATGTATATATATATATATTCTCACACGCATGCTTTATTTTCTCACACACTACTTTTCCAAACCATTTTTCAGGGAGAACAATTTCTCAGATTATGCTTCTGTATTTCTTCCACAATTACGATCAAAGATAGAAGGCATGAAGGAAAAATGACACGCTACGACTTGTTAGAGACATAATGGCAGTTAATGAATCGTCGAATTAAGGAAATGATACCGAAGGACCAGTAATTGGTGAAGAATATTATAAAATTGGATAAAGTGAAAGGCCATCGAATTAAATACGAAATCAGTTTTTTTTTTTTTTAAAGTCTCAGACGTTTCAATTTCATTTCTCTAATTTCACGAACAACAGTAACCTTATATTCTATAGAATAGGGCAAATTTTGCCTCCGCCACAACTGAATACAATACATCACCAAATCAAACAATTTTTGACCTGGAAGCTATGTCTAAATGCAAATTAACATCTAACTCAACAAACTGTTGAGTTTGGGATTATTTTTCTATAAATTATGTGGCAAGCACAAAATAAAACAAGGTCTGATTTTATATCATGAGGACTAATTTGAAACTCGCATGAAACCAGAGGAGCCAAAAGTTCATTTGAACCAAAGTAAATTCATATACTCCTATTATCCTGTTCACTCACCTGTCCCTAAGCTAGCATGAATTCATACCCAATTCAAAATTATATTTCATTAAGAACATCATGAATCTGAATCAGTACAAGAAAATACATGCATGCCACATCTCTCTCATGATAGCTTTCACAAGATTAATTAAACCTAAGATTCATCACTAAAACAATAATCAGTCAATCTTCTAACACCCAAAAGCCAGTCGGAAACATGATGCTTGTGCTTGACCATCAAAGTAGTACATCTTATAGATGACTCAATCACCCACCAGTCATTTTAATTTTGACTCCAAACACAAGCCACACATTCATCCACCATAGCAGAATTTTACAAAAGGTAAAGCTTCATCAGGGCCGGAAGAATCTCAGGAAGTAGTCATGTCATAGACTGGCACTGAAAATGCGCATTTCCTCGGCATTCACAGTCCATTTCCAGTTAAAGTCACATACAGATACAATAGACCATTCAGACAAAAAATAACACTATTTTTTTCATTTCTTATTTCAACCAAAGTAGTTCAGGAAGTTTGGTTTTGAAATGCTGTATTGCAAAAGGTTTGAGTCCTTACAAGTTATTTATACATACATTATCGCCTCAGAATTCAACAGCAATTCCATCAAGACTTGGTTTCTTAAGAATTATTGTGACATTGCGGGCAAACAAACAATACTACTCCAACTTCATCTGATAAATTTCTCTTAAATCTCCCATTCAGAAAGACAACCAGGCAGAGAGCAATGGACAAAAGGAAACACAAAAGTCAATATTAGAATGCAAATGGTGAATCCTCGCTGGATAAATATAATACTCCATCTCGGCTATCTAATTCAGCACCAATAATCTTGATAGTAGTACTTGGCTTTTTCAGCCAAAATAGAACAGCAGAACATCACGCCCATTACCAAAGCAAGAGTCAGTGAGTTCAATAACCAAATGATCGATCACACCAAATTTTAATCACTATGTATAATAAAGTCATAAAATTAGGTGCAGATACATCAAAATGGGGGAACAAAAAATCAAATTCTGTCATTGCTAGCTAATTCTTCAAACCTTCCTGGCATCATTGTACAGTTAACATGTTAGAGCAAAAATAAAAAACTATAGAACCAAAGAGGAAGAGGGGACTTCTTTAGACTATGAGCCGTGTAATGAAACAAAGGACAGTAAGTATAAATGTAGGAAGGAACGCATGGAAAACGCCAACTATAAATACCAATATACAGAATGATTCGAGACCCGAGCATTCGTTCCTTGATTCGTTTCTTTCAATCCTTGTTTTCTATGATGTTGTTGCCAGACTCTGGAGAATTTCAATCCAGCCCAATGAAAATAATTGCTAAGAACATTTCGCTCCGAAATTTTCAAGCACTAACTTCAAAGGCATCCTTCGTCCTTAAAAGTTGCCTTCTCTTGAAAACTAAGAAACCAATCACACCAATCTGCATGAGTCCCGCAATACCCGCAAATAGAAGACCGATCTTCTTCCCTCCGTTCATCCGCTGCGATGTTCGCCGCAGGGGAGGCCTATGGTGGGAGCGATTGGGGTTCCCCGCTGAGTTTGCGACCTTCGGTCCTGGGTCCGCATGAGAAAGATTATGGGGCGACTGAGAATGGGAAGGCGGCGGCCGATATTGGTGAGGCGGCGGCGTTAAAGGGGGCGAAGTTGGCCGTCGAAATGGCAGGAGCGTGAATGGAGGTTGCCGTGTCGGAGGTGGCGACTTTAAAGGGGGCAAAGGCGGCGGAGGCAAAGGTGGCGGCTTTAAACTGGACCAAGGATGCGGGGGCCGGGGCAACGGCGGCGGTGAAGGTGACGACCGAGGAGGAGGACGTGGCGATACTGATGTAGAGGGGGCCTGGGACTCGGCAATAACAGAATAAATACTGAAGGTGATGCTGAAAATTATCAAACCCAAGGTCGACAATGTTGAATCCATGGAACAACAAAAAAGGGATTCCCTTTTCAAGGACGATGAATGTCAAAATCAGGGTTTTCAGGGACTTGCCGCATCTAGGTGTATCCACCCTTTCTTCCTTCTTCGTATTTAGCTCCGAATTGAAGATCCTGGCCTCCCAACAGAACTGCCATAGAAACAGAATCCAAGCATACGATCGCTTCGAATCAGGACATTCCCAGCGACAGCTTCCTACTCTGCATAAAGAATTCGAAGAACTGGATCGTATGGGTTTGTCCCCAAACCTCCGGTCAGTTGCTTTTCCGAAGAAGGGGAAGAAAAAACCCACAACCCCAATATTCGAAATCAGGTGGCTAGGGTTTTGTTCTCACGCCCCAGAAAAATGAGGGACCTGAAGAACAAAGAAACGGGTCAAAGAAGGAGGCTGCAAAACAGTGCAAGGTTGAATCAATCCCAACTCAACCACCATAAATGAAGGTCCTTCATGAGAAAGGTGAAAGGGTCAAAGGGAAAATGATCAAGAGAAGCGATAGGTGGAGTAGGATAATAACGGAGGCATTGAATTTGATGTGCAGAGGAAGGACAAACGGGATTGAATTTTGCGCGGAAATTGGCAGCTTTCTCAGAAAATGGAAGATGCACAGCGAGAGAGGGAGGGAGGGTAGGGGATGAGACAGAAAGTCTGCGGGAGATTGAACCGGTTTGGGCTAATTTAGGCGAGTGATGAGCTAGCAACAGCGAATCTTACGCCTGTCATGACTCACTCATGACTTTACACAGACGGAGAAAAACGGGGAATAGAGAGACTAGAGAGAGGGAGGAGGGAGGGAGAGAGAGAAGGTGAGGAGAGGGAGTGATGACATGGCAGCCATGGTGGGCCCAATTCTTACTGAGATGCTGTTCGATTGTATGGGCCCATCTTGGTATAATGGTCTTGGGTGGGTATGAGATAGAGAAGGCCTGGGGTTGAGTACATTGGATCCTTTGAATATTGTATATTAAATTAAGGGTGTTTATAAGATGAGACAGAACCGAAACACTCTCGTCCCATGTCTCGTCCCGAAAAAATAATTAAGACTAAATTTTAGTCCTATGTCCCGTCCCATATCCCGTCCCAAAAAAACGATCAGAACTGAATTTTAGTCTTATGTCCCTTCCCGTTTCGTTAAGAGTCGGGATGGAACAGGGATAAGATCGGGACGTCCCGTCGTCCCGATAAATGCAATAATATCAAAAAAAGATTTGGATAATAACGTTCATTAAAATTTTAAATCATATAATTTATTAAGTTTAAAATCAAAACAATACAAGTACATAAATAATAATAATTTAAAATTAATTATTGAATTGTATTAATCACAACTACACATTATAATAACAAATACAAGTGATCTTTATGCTATAAGATTAGCAATAATAGGCAAGTCAAACATAACATCAAATCATTGTTCTTCTATTTTAGTGAAGATGTACTAAGCTAATTACTCTTCTAAAAATAAAGCAAGAAATACGTTATAAATAAAAGTTATTAAATAGATAAGTATAAGAATAAATTATATTAATATAATTAATATATAATAAAGAAAGATACCTCCATGTTTACTCCATGCCACTAAAATTATTAATATAAAAAAACTTTAGTTTTAAATAAGAATTGCAAGTATTAAATTATAATTGATATAATTAATATAAGTATAAATTATATTAATATAATTAATATATTTAAAATAAAAAATAATATATATAATATTCGGAACGAGACGAGACATCCTGATGGTAATCCCATGTCCCATCCCGTCCCGGACCCCTTTCCCGTCTCGTCCCGATTATTTTTAGGTCGAGACAAGACACGTCCTAATATGATCGAGACAATACCGGACCAATCGAGATGGGTTCAGACTGAATAATTTAATAATTAAATTACTGATGCTGATACTGTATATTAAATTAAAGGATAAGCTTCATTTTTACCTTTAAAACATGTTAGTAGGAGCATCTAATGACTTAAAGTCATTATTATAATAATATTATCTTTTAAGTAATTAAAACATAATAATTTTGCCCCGACATTAAATCTTAGTAAACACTTGTTAGTTGAAACTCACTTTCTGAAACACGTGGCAATGACTTGACCTATTACATCTACATCGTCTATTCTACTACAATTTCCATTCTTGTTCTTCTTCTCCCTCTTCACCCCTTCCATTTTTGTCTCTCTCTTCCCTTTCCTGTCTTCTCTTCTCATCCGTTCACTTTCTCCTAGAGAAAGGCAGCCATATGGAAATTAGAACAAGGAATAGCAAATGAAAGAGCAAGAAAGTGAAAAAGCTAGGATCAGTCGGGGGATTAATGTAACAAATCAAGTCACCTACCACATGAAGAAGAAGAAGAATCCAGTCACCAATGCTGAATACTTACAAAAAAACCAACCCTAGCCACTTTCACTTTCTTGTAAAACAAAAAAGAAAGAAACAAACAAAACGACAACAGCGTTGATAAGGGCATAGGCGACAGCGAGAGGATCGAGTTGGAATAGACCTCACCTGGCAGAATCACATCCCTCAACAAAAGAGAAGGCAACGGTGAGGCAAAGTTAGAGCGAAGTGTCTTTGCTCAACGCTAATAAGCAAAGGACGGGACGAAGCTACCTTTCCCAAATAAGGTTGTCGTGATCAGCAAAAACTCTGATCAGCTTAACAAAAAGGAAGGAAGCATTGTGAGAGTCATGCAAGAGCCTACGGATGAAAGGAATGGAGGAGGAGAAGGCGGTGGCACGTGATACTCTATGTGGAATAAACTGCGAAACAAAGAGGTAGAGGGAGAGGCTTATAAATGATTTCATTCGACCCTTCCTTGCTCGTCCAAGCTGCCTCCTTCTTATCCTTATAAACTCTATTTGAGTGATACATATGCAAAGCCATTATCTTCATCGCTATCTGCTAGAGTTTTGCCAATCTTGTCAGTGAGCATGGAGATAAGGAGAAGGGTCAAACAAAAGAGGGGTTAGATCACGTGGCTGGGTTAAACTTTTTCCTCTCGCTAACTTGACAGTCAACATCTAAGACTTAACATTGGCGGTAAAATTGCTCCATTTAATTGGACAACATTACTATGATAAGGATTTTAAGCCATTGGATGTTTCTATCAAAATACTTTAATGAAAAGAATGAACCTTTATCTTAAACTAAATTCTTGAAATATTAGTTGGCATTGAAAAATTATAAATTTTTAAGGGTAACTTTAACTTTAAATGTCAGAGAGAGCATTTACTAAAGTATTAAACTACACATTGACTGTTTACAAATAAATGACTTCTTGACATTTTTATAAATATATGGATAGAAGGTAGTAATTTTAAAAATAATAAAATTCTATTTAAAATTAATTATAATTACATTTAAATTAGGAAATATCTAATAATCTGAAAATAATAATAATTTTCCTTTTTTTTTAAAAAAAGTTAACGTTTTTACCAGCACTAATTGGGTTCAATGAAATGGAACTTACTAATATTACTTTACCTTCATTTAGGACCTCACTTGAACCGGTAGCATACGAATTGATTCTTAATAAAAGAAAACATCGGAATGTCAAAAATAGATTTGATTCAAGAAAAAGTGAAAAACCCAGTGAACACCATATTTTAGGTGGAGTAAGTTTAAAAAAAAAAATGTTTCTCACAAAACCATACCACCTAAACTTTTGAGATAGATAACCAATTTATAAAAATGGGAAAATTAGATTAGTTATTTGTAAATAAAATATACTCCATATTTGTTTCCTAAAATAATGTTATGATCCAGCCCAATCATCAAGAGGCTAGTACGTCCAAGACAAATATGGGCTTAAAACAGAGTAACACGCGTCCGAGTATTATTATGCATGAGGAGCCTGTGCATCGTAGCTCAAGGATGAGAAAGAGTACGTGGAAGGTGAGAGAGAATGCAGCTACTTAAGGAAGAGGTAGGAGCAGTAGAGAGGCATTGAAGATTGTGGATCATTTATCTCTCTCTGACGTTATTTCTCTCTCTTTTCTGTTATTTCCCTTCTGAATATTCTCTCTATCATTTCAGTTATTTTCTCCTTTAGAATGTGTATTGTTGTGACTGTGATTAGCTAAATAATACCATAGCAAAAATTGTGTATTCCATTATGTTAGAATTCTTGTTCATTCATAACAATTTGGTGCTCTCGTTGCCTCCTGTCGTTCAGTTATGACAGATGGTACGCGTCTCAAGGAACAGGCGGCTGAGCTAAAATGTTTGTCTGATTGTCTTGACAAACGTGATCAGCATGATCAGGAACACAATGCTTTTACAGATTCTCACTTGGACAAGATGGAGTCTTCCATACGTTCTTTCTCTGTACAGATGGAGGCGTTTGGTCATCGTTTCGACCAGTTTATAGAATCTCGACGAGTTGTTCTTGGGGGTAGCAGTTCATCGTCTGGCCAACCTCTATCACATCCACCTCTTCAGCCACTTCAGTTGCGTCAAGTGAAGCTTGATTTTCCACGCTTTGACGGTTCTGAGCCTCTTAACTGTATCTTTCGTGCTGAGCAATTTTTTCATTATTATGACACATCAATGAGTATCATTTAATTTCTTCAGTGCATTTTGATGGGCCAGTTATTCCTTGGTTCCAGATGTTACAGAAGTCACATCAAATCCATACCTAGGTAGAATTAATGCAAGCTTTAGAGGATCATTTTGGTCCCTCTAAGTTTAACTGTGTTCGTGCTAAGCTTTTCAAGTTGGTATAGACTGATACTTTTACAGTTTATTATCAAGATTTTATGGCGTTGGCTAATTTGTAGAGGGTTTAGATGATACCGCTCTCTTGGACTGTTTTATTAGTGGCCTTAAATCTAAGTTGCCACGTGAGGTTTTGGCTAAAGAACCTCTTACGTTGTTACATGCTACTGCTCTGGCATGATTATATGCCGATAAGGGTATTGACACTACTCAACCGACTAGACCACGTTGGAATGCCCCTGTTTTTAGTGTTACTTCTTCAAAATCTACCCCTGTTATGTCACTACCAGTAGTGTCTTCTTCTAGCTCCGCGAGTATGGGATTTATTTCGAAATTGGCGACCACACCATTATTATCAATGCCCCCTACTAAGCTTCAGCGCCCTATCCGTCATATTTCTCCAGCTGAAATGCAACTTTGACGTGAAAAAGGGCTCTGTTACAATTGTGATGAGAAGTTTTCCTAGAATCATAAGTGTCCAAATCGACAGTTGCTTATGATGATCACTAATCTGGATGAGGTCGAGGATCATGTACAGCTCAAGATTCTACCTGAATCACCTGTTCTTCAGAGTAATGTTGAAGCTGATGTGACAGTTTCTCTCTATCTAAGGTGTTGTGAATGGAAAGTAAATTCAAATTTTATTGGATGGTGGGGCTTCCGATAATTTCATTCACCCTCATATTGCACATCATCTTAAACTTCCAATTGAATCTCTTCTTGGACCTTTATGGGTTCAGATTGGAGATGGATTTAAGATGTCTGGTGATGGGTACATACATAATATTCTCCCTACGATTCATGGCCACTCTTTGAATTTAGATGTTTATGTGCTAGCTATCACAGGTTCGGACATGGTTATTAGGTCTCAATGGTTGACATCGTTAGGTGAACACTTAGTAAATTATTCTTCTGCTATATTGAAATTTTACATGGGTGGCAAATTTGTCATTTTTCAAAGCCATCATAGTCAAGCCCAACAACAAATTCAATTACATCAACTTCGTCGTCTTTCTACTACAAAAGCGATGATCAAAATTTATCTTTTGCAATGTGAAGTTGTATCTGAGCCTACAAAACTTTTAGGTATACTTCCAGAAGACTAGCCATCGAATTTATTAGCTTTGTTACACAAATTCAATGACGTTTTCCAGCATCTGAAAGGATTACCACATCCTCAAAATCATGATCATGCTATTCGGTCACAGCCTGGGACACTACCTATTAAGGTGCGATTGTATCGTTATCCAGTGGCGTAGAAAACAGAGATAGAATGGCAGGTCAAAGAGATGCTTCAGGAAGGGTTAATACAACGCAGTTAAAGTCCATTTTCTGCGCTAGTAATTTTGGTTCGCAAGAAGGATGGAACTTGGCATTTTTATACTGATTATCGTGCTCTTAATGCTGTCGCGATCAAAGACACTTACCCTATGCCAATGGTGGACGAACTCCATGGTTCCCAGTTTTACTCAAAGATTGATCTTCGTGCCGGTTATCATCAAATATTAGTGAAACCTGAAGATCAATATAAGACTGCTTTTCATACTCATCATGGCTTGTACGAGTAGGTAGTAATGCCTTTTGGCTTGACCGATGCTCCGGCATCATTTCAGGCATTGATGAACGACGTATTTCGGCCATATCTCAGAAAATTCATTTTAGTATTTGTTGATGACATATTAATCTATAGTGACAGTTGGGCTCACCATATGAACCACCTTGCTATTGCTTTAGATTTGTTGGCCCAGAATCATTTGTTTGCCAAGCTTTCTAAGTGTGTATTTGGTCAATCTAGAGTGGAGTATTTGGGTCACTACGTGTCTGTAAAAAGGGTGGAAATGGATCACAGAAAGGTCGAGGCAGTGTTAGTGTGGCCCATACCTACTAATTTCTTGCAATTAAGAACATTTTTAGGTTTAACGGGCTACTACAGACATTTTATTTGTAACTATGCTCAGTTAGCAAGCCCACTCACACACTTGTTACAACGAGATGCTTTTCATTGGAGTATTGAGGCTCGAGGTGCTTTTCACTGGAGTATTGAAGCTCAAGATGCTTTTGATTCTCTTAAATAGGCCATCATGTCTACACCAGTGTTAGCATTACCTAATTTTACTCGGCCATTTATATTGGAAACAGATGCATCAGGTTTGGGCGTCGGAGCTATTCTAAGTCAAGACGGGCATCCCATAGCCTTCTTTTCTAAAAAGTTGTCACCATGTATGAAAGCAAAATTAGCTTATGCTCGTGAGCTTTATGCTATTTTAGAAGCTGTCATAAAATTTTGCCATTATTTATATGGCAACAGATTTATAATTCAAACTAATCGTCAGAGTTTATGGCACCTTACGTCTTAGAGTATACTGACTCCGGAACAACAAGAATGCCTTCCTAAGCTACTGGGGTATGATTTTAAAATAGAATTTCGGAGGGGTAAATCAAATATTGCAGTTGATCCACTATCTCGATTCACTTTGCAAGCAATGTCTATTGTTCAATCTGAGTCAGAACAACTTATACTGGACCAACTTTGACAAGAGCCTGATATTCAAACACAAATTCAAAGGTGTCTTGATAACGCTAGTGTTATGGTGGGGTATGCTATTCGAAATGGTATCTTGTTTTATAAGGACAGAGTAGTGATTCCAGTCTTGGCTACAAATATTACAAAGATGATTTTATAGGAATTTCATTCCTCACCTATAGGTGGACACGTGGGCATCCTCAAAACCTTGTCCAGAATAGCTCTATATTTTACATGGCCTAATATGAAATGTGATGTGCAAAGGTATATATCACAATGTATTGTTTGTCAACAAAAGAAATCATCTAATTTGAAATCTGTTGGTCTGTTGTGGCCTTTACCAATTCTTTCTAATGTGTGGGACAAGGTGGCTATGGATTTTATTATTGGTCTACCTACGATGAAGGGTTATTCAGTTATTATGGTGGTTATTGATAGATTGACAAAATATGCCCACTTTGTTTCTTTAAGGGAAAATTACACAGCCATTCAGGTTGCTAAAGCATTTGTGCAGCGTATTGTGAAATTACACAGTATTCCTAAGGCAATAGTGTCAGACCGAGACCATGTTTTTACTAGTTCATTCTAGCAGCATCTTTTTCGATTGCAGGGAACACAATTGAGGATGAGTTCATCTTATCACCCACAATCTGATGGCCAATCCGAAGTATTGAATAGATGCTTAGAAATGTATTTGTGGTGTTTTGCTATGGATAATCCACGATCATGGTTTAAGTTCTTACCATGGGTTGAATTTTCATATAATACTGCTTTTCATACGGCTATAAGTATGTCACCATTTAAAACTCTATATGATCAGGACCCACCATCCTTGCTCAAGGTTGAAGTTGATGATGGAACACCTTGGATGTGCAATGTCAGTTGGTTATGCATGATACTCTGTTATCACAACTGAAAAACAATTTAACTCGTGCTCAGACAACGATGATCAAGCATGCTAATCGATACTGCCGGGACATGGAATTTGTAGAAGGTGATTTGGTTTGGGTTAAGTTGAAACCATATCGACAAGCCTCCCTTATATCCAATTATTCAGCCAAACTTAGTCCCCGATGGTTTGGGCCATTTTCAGTTGTGCAGCGTATAGGTTCAGTAGCGTATAAGCTTGATCTGCCATCTTATGTACAGATTCACCCTGTCTTTCATGTGTCTTCGCTTAAAAAGTTTGAACGTGAGCCTTTACCTCCCTTCATACCATTGCTTCTCATATCATCAGAACAGGGTCCGCTGATATCTCCTGTAGAGGTCATCCCGATGTTCGAAGGATCAAGGTTCGAGACTCTTGGGTTACACAAATGTTGATCCGTTAGGATGGCCGACAAGAACTTACATGGGAACCATTTGATCAATTGCTGAAAGATTATCCTTCTTTTGACCTTGCAAACAAGGTCTCTTTTAATGGGGAGGGCAATGTTATGATCCAGCCCGATCATCAAGAGGCTAGTACGTCTAAGACAGATATGGGCTTAAAACAGAGTAACACACGTCCGAACATTATTATGCATGAGGAGGCTGTACGTTGTAGCTCAAGGATGAGAAAGAGTACGGGGAAGGTGAGAGAGAATGCAACTACTTAAGGAAGAGGTGGGAGCAGTAAAGAGGCATTGAAGATTGTGAATCATTTATCTCTCTCTGACATTATTTCTCTCTCTTTTCTGTTATTTCCCTTCTGAATATTCTCTCTATCATTTCAGTTATTTTCTCCTTTATAATGTGTACTGCTATGACTATGATTAGCTAAATAATACCATAGCAGAAATAGCGTATTCCATTACGTTAGAATTCTTGTTCATTCATAACAAATATCTTCTCCAAATTACCTCTATCAATGAAAACTCCCTTCAAACAAGTGCAATCAATAGAGATAATTCAAAAACTACATAAATTTGGAAGACAATATATTAAGATCTTATGTTTCAAATTAAAACAATTCCCTTAACTAGCTCCCATATTCAGGGCAGGATCCTCAATTAGGCAACTTATCTCAAGCATTGCCAATCAGATTTTTCAATGAAAATATGACTACATTTTTTTCGACTCTCTCAGATGTATGTAACATGAACTCCTTAGTTACATAATTGGATCATAATTTTATCAATAAATCAGATAGCAAATACTAAAATCAAAATTTAGCCAAAACTAATGTCATGATGCTGGCCAAAAGCAAAAGCAAATGAATATTTCGAATCCATATTTGATATAAAAAAAATATACAGAAGCTACATGATGTCAAATGCTGTGATCCTAATTTTCGTGTCCAAAAGAACACGTAATTACACTTCCTCGTAAGCCAATCAGTAACCGCAAATGCTTCCAGACCTGAGAAACAATAACTATTAGATAAGATCCATGAGAACAAGACAGATGCTCGTACAGATGAATAGTCCAATAAGGACTTGTGAAAATAGATGAGGATCTATCCCATTTCATTAATGATAAAGAATATAAGAATGATCGTTGAGGGTTTTAACCAACTTTCTTCCAGAAAGGTGCAGTCATCAATTCTACTTTTGTAACATCCCATTCTAGGAAAGACCATGCTGTTAGGATTGAAGTTTGGAACATAGGGTTTTAAGTGCTATGTGTAAAATGATACTCAGGGGAATGAAAAGGGTGTGTGTGTGCGTGCGTGCGTGCGTGTGTGTGTATCACGTATTGACAGTTTGGTGAACATGAATAGTTATTAGAACAATTAAACACATTTTTGCAGTAGATTGTTTAATTGAAATATTCATAAAAAAGGGACGAGAATGAGTATTGAAAGCAAAAGAAGATTACCAGTGTCCAGGCAGTTAAACAAACCACCATAGAGACCAAGAACCGGTGGATTAATTAAAATCTTGTTGAGAAACCAACTGATTGAGAATTAGCTGATTGAGAAACCAACTGCTCTGAGCTAAATGAAGGCCTCATCAGTTGGTGGGCACCGACAGGGTTAGCAAGGCCCTGTCTACTCACATCTTTAGTACTGTTCATACTTGGTTCAGAGTGTGAGGATTCCATCAATGTACGTACCTGATGAGATGTTGGGCAAGAAGGACAAACAAAAATTATTTGTGCTCAGTCACAAGCATTTAAATCAAATGTATGCATGGATTGGATTCTTAATTTCTTACCATATCTAGACGCCTCTTGTGAAGATCATTTGATAGCTGTAAGGTTGAAGCACAGCAAGTTAAAATTCAGGTTACAAAAAAAATATTTTGTAATGGACGTGCTCCCAATAGCCAATATACCCAAACCTTGAGTAAAAAACAAAGGAGGGAGGAGTATTTTATCAAAAATAAACAATTTTGAAACAGGCATATTAAATTAAATTGTTTTATAAATGCTTGGCGCCAAATAGTAATCAAGTATCCATTTAAAAATAACTATACATCAAACTTGCATTATAAAGGAATTGATATTAATCTCCATTTCCTTTCTTTACGTGAGTGTGTGTGGGGAAGAGAAAATCATTTGTTGCTTACAAGTTTGCTCTGATGCTTCTTTTCTTCACTCGAATATCCTGGAATTGTTAAATCCCAATTTTTCTCTGCAAAGTAATTTCGGAAACCAAGCAAATCAACAAAGTTCTGAAATCAAAACATATCCTCAAAAATTATTTGATTCTGAATGATAAAACTATTCAGGCCAAGAAAATGATAGAACTATCGGGAGAAGAGTTAGGAACGATTTTATTAAATACTAACAAGCTCCATCAAGCAAAAATTTGGACTTAAGAGTGAGCAAAACACAAACTCGTCATTCCAAGTGCTGAAATTTTAATTGGGATAATGAGCGATACAGATTGAACTCTTGATAACTCCATAACAAAGGCTCTAACACCATGCGAAAACCCACTCCCCACCCAAAAAAAAAAAAAATGCCAAGACTATTAGATGAGTTGGAGATTCATTTATCACCAGCAGCATACGATCAAATGTTTCTCACTCATGATATTATAGAAATCCTTGATCTGTGCATCATACAATCTAAAAAACATGTTCATTGCATCATTACACGAAACAACATTAAAATGAAATTCATAAAGTGACTTAATAAAAGAAAGTAATGTAGTGTGTAGAAGTGTTGGCCATTTTGAAAAAAAGGGCAAAAAGAATTTAAAAAAAAAAAAAACAGGCACAATTCATTTCCATTCATGATGGATCTTCTAATCAACTTCTTCATTGGCATTTTCCTGAAAATCGTACTTTTAATCATTTAAGTTAACTTTTTCTTGATGATGATGATGATGATGATAGTCACCAGAGGACTATGGAGTACACAATTAAAGTGGTCTATTCAGGGCAATAACATCCACTACATGCTTTCCCCTTGTAGTATACACATTTATCAGTCCATAGATCAAGGGGGTACTACAAAGTCAGAATGGACCATCAATATGTCTATTGCAGTTTAAAAAAATGCAGTAACCAAACTATTAGTGATGGATTTCTATATAAGAAAGTCTATGAAAGTAGGAAGAAGAATGTCAATAGAGAAGGTGAGCAGCATATTCAGGGTGTTTACATATTGAGGATAGAGGGCTGAGGTGGAGGTCATGCAGCAGATAAGAAGGATTTCAAGTAGTTAGGAATGGAGAAAAATAAGGAAGGCTGGGAAGCATGCAAATTTTGAGAATCATGGTGGAAGCCTAAGCTCTGAGAAGCTAGGATTGTTTTCTTTCTTTCCATGCTGGAGTTACTTAAGAAGATGGATGCACTGCAGAGTTGATGATAGAAAATGCTGGTACTGGTACTCGTCAGTCAGCTGTGAATGCTATGGATGAAAGATGATAACATGGGTACAACAAGGCAAGCATAGGACAGATCCATGTCAAAAACAATTTTTTAGCACATTAAGTTGAAGTGAAATTCATGAGTTGTCTCTAAAAGTCAAGGTGGTAACGAAACAGAGGAGAAGGAAAGTACTCAGAAAGAAGTAAAAAGAACATGAGTTACCGAACTAGACTTACTTTAGACAGCTAAGTTTCAAATGAGTACATTTAACTTTCTCCCTTTCTCTCAGCAGTAAATAGACGAAGGCAATAAAGAAATAAGTCAATATCTATCAACGGAAGGGTAAAACTGCATATCAATTAAAAACAAAAGGGCAGAAATCAATCAATCACCAATTACATGTCCCTTCAAATCTCTTCACTTTTGAGAAGAAAAATAAAGAAAACCAAATAATTATCTATCCTCTAACCCTCTGTAGCTTTAATGAGAAAAGACTCGCCAGGACATGATAGGCTTAAACTTGTTAACTTGAGTTTAAGCTTACCAGCTCCACAGACAGCAACAAGTTGCTTCATCAGTCGTAATAGCCATAGGTTGAAGAAACATGCAACCATGAGACAGCCCTAGAGATTCAACCTAGTAATAGGTAAACCCAAACATAGACACCTGACACCATAGTGCAAGCTTAGACAATGTATGGCCTCACACTATTGGAAAGAAAAATCTGAAAGCGGCAATTATGGCAATCTTTCTTCTGTGAATGTTTCCAGAGACGCCAAAAAATTGCTCCCAACTATGCAAACAGAAGTCTTAAAAAATTGCTTGAAAAAGAAGAAAGACAGAGAATTAATAACCAGACAAGCATCCCTCAGTTAAGCCACCGTAAATTTCATAGACCACTGTCTTATGATGAAAAATATTTGGGGGGGAGGGGGAAGCAAGCAGAGAAAAATTCCTCTCACCTTGAATTTTTCATCAAGAATGCAGACTTAACAATGCATAAAGAAAAAATTATAAGGGCATTAAAGCAAAGAATTTCACTTGAATTCACTAAGATTGGGATCGTGTAAAAACTTATCTTTTCAAACCAATCAATCATGCTGATGGTAAAATTTGTGCAAGTAAATCAAACTAACAAGAATTAAAACATGCAATGGTTGTTTTTCCTTGGAGGTGAGGGTGGAAAAATAAATTAGATATAGTCAGTCACAACAGACCTAGATGTAGCAATAAGTCCTTGGACTCCAAAGTTGATGATTTTCTATGTTTAGCTAAAATGCAACCATGTGTTGTGGCCTGCAAATAAGAATGAAAGAAGTTACAGTTGAAGAACAGAACAATCTTAACTAAAACAGACAAACCATCAAGCCATAGACGTCAGTGAATGCAAAATGGAAACGTACAATGAAAAGCTTTTAAATAGAAAAATTGTTCAATTATTTTATAAAGAAATCCAATAGGGGGCAACAATGAATAAGGAAATTACAAACTTTGCTACATATTCAGTACAGTTCATTCACAAAGCAAATACTGAAACGAAGATCATCCAGCACCCTGGGAAGCACAAGTGCCAAAGTAGTAAAAAATTTAACAAATTTAATCTTCAAGTGGACTGTAAAAGTATTTCTATCATGAAAACTCTGATGTAGAAAGTATTGAATAAAAGAAATAAAACTTGTGATTTGCATGCTATTACTAGATTGAAGCCAATCAAAGAAAAAATATCATCAATACCATTTATCCAAGACTCAATTCAAAAGATGAGCATTGAAGAAGTCTCTATATCCACAAAAGTTAAAAAGAAATAGAAGCCAAGACTCTAAGTGGTTCTGAACCCATGATATGCTCCTGGAAATTGTAACCCCCCCCCCCAAAAAAAAAAAAGAAACAACAACAACAACAACAAAAACAAAAAGTCTCCCTACTTCAGAAAGGACCTTAGTGATGATCTTAAAACAACAGACATCAGGCTAATGTTAATAGGTATAAAAGCACACACCTTGATAGTTGATCCTTCTATTAAATCAACTATTGATGACATGTTATATTCAATATAGTGGAAATTCGATAAGTAACCAAGCATGATTATTCCACAAGAAGTAAGAACATTATATCAAAATTAAAATCTGTATCAAGGAGAGAGAGAGGAGGAAAAAGACATGTTAGAATGCTTACAGAATCAATGAACTCATCAGCGAGCTCTAAAAGAATATCAATAACTTCAGGATCCAGCTTGCCCTGTGGATCCACCTGCAGATGAATAGACTATTAGTATTGCATTACAATTAAAAATATAATTAATAAAAAGAACTTGTAGGGAAAATGACAAGGAGCGAGGACGACCTGAGCAACTAAATCCTGTATCTTTCTCTTCCCAAGCAGTTGGTTTGTTGCTTCTGTTCCTTGACTTGAACTTCCCCCTGGTGTAGTTGCGCCAGATGCTGTAGCATCGGGCTGTGATCCTGTTAGACTAAGTGACTTTTGGCCTGCAGGTCCTGGCATCCTTGGAGACTGCTGCTGCTGCTGATGAATAGGTGTTTGTAGCTGAGAATGTTGTTGCGATTGCTGTTGTATTAGTTGCTGCTGCTGCTGCTGGGGCTGCTGTTGCTGTTGTTGTTGGTGCAGCTGAGGCTGCCCCACTGATTGCTGCTGCTGCTGTACCAACTGCGATAAGTGCTGTGGATTCAAACCCATAGAGTTTTGTGGCAGTTGGGTTGATGAAGCTAGCTGCTGCTGCAACAACAATTGTTGTCTTTGGTGTTGGAGACGCAAAGAAGGAGAGCCAGGGCCGGAAATCGCTGGCATTTGCTTAAACCACTGTTGCTGAGTTAAAGAATTGTGCATCATTGTTGGCTGTCCATTCTGAGATAACCCGGGTAATTGAGAATTCATAAATGCAAGGGATGACGTTCTGGATAAACCCTGAACCTGTAGTTAACAACTCACACATTGTTATGTATGTAGCAGCAGCAACACTAAAAAACAACCTTATCCCACTAGGTAAGGTCGGCTACATATGTTCACATTGCTATATGTGCATTACCAAGAAATTATTGAAGATTACGTTATGAAATTTGTTTGAAAGTTGAGCTATATTAAACTTTTGTAAATCATATTTTTAATATACAAAATAGAACTAAGAAATTCCTTTGCTTTTTTTCTTGAAATACACACATACCCTTTCTATATCAACATTCTTATATATTGCTCCTTACAATTTCAAGAAACACCCCAATTCTCCCCCTCACAAATATACAGGGAATAGGAAAACAAAATAAAAGATACTTTCAATTCAACATATATACCATTTCTTAAAATCATGGGTACTAATACAAAAGCATCATGAGCAAGGATGATACGAAGATTAATCAAATTATTCAATGATGTTGATCACAGTTAGACAGTAGCATGAACATTTAAAGCAAAGGTATATTAAATTTTGAAAATTGAAATATACAGCAAAATTTTAATTGCATGGACATTTATAAGCTGAATCAAGTAAGAATAATATGACATTATGATCCAATAAAGACAAAAATAAAACATACTGAAGCATAACTATTCCTACTTCACCAAAATTACACTGAAGTGCATAAAATAAGAATATATTATACCTGTGATGCGCTGAGTGAACTTTGCTGTGATAGTTGCTGCCTAATTTGACCCTGGTTCATTCGCTGCTGCTGCTGCTGCTGCTGAGCATAAGCAACGGCTCCATTAGCTCTTAGTTGTGGGTTGAGATTAAGTGAACCCATTATGCCCATCTGTTGCATTCCTTGGAGAGGTTGGCCGGCAGAATTACCTGGCTGAAATTGTGACCCTTGGACTAATCCACTCTTTTGCCTCGGCTACAATCAAGTTCATACTTATTTTATAATGAAAGAAAACTATTCATAGTAGAAGGCAAGAAATGCAAGATACTAGATAAATAAAACACCATGTGCAAACAAAATAAAAGCATAATTGAAGAAAATGGTATACCAATGCCACGTATAGGGCCTTATTTTTTAAAATTACATCATTTTCACATTTATTTCATCTACTTCAAATGTTGTCTTCTGCCTATGACTCCATCCCCTATGATGGGATCAACCATGAACTACAACCAAGAAATACTTCTGATGTCACTTAACCACTGTCATTTGGTTTTCATACCCATAAAAGAATAACCAGTCACTCATTGAAATCTCGCTTAAGATCCCCAGGTTAAACATATGTTCCAACAAAAATCATCGGAATCTATGTATGAAACTTTGCCTCCCAAAAAAAAGAAAAGCAATTGAAAGATGCAAATTTGGCAGCAGCAGTTTATAGCATTTTAAGGAATCATTCAAATAAAGCGACGCATCAATTAGCATAAAGAATTCAGTATACCGAGCCCAATAAATTAAATTGAGCAGCAGCACCCGGCAACATGGGGAGGTGCCCGCTCTGTCCTATTAACGCTGACCGCGCCAAATTTGAACCTCCTATTTGTTGCTGCTGCTGCTGCTGTTGTGGCTGCTGTTGCTGCTGATTCTGGAGCTGTGTTGGAGCAGAACCACCAAAATTCATCTGCCCGTATAAACCCGCTTGCTGTCTCATAACACCAAACTGTTGCTGCTGCTGAACTTGACTCAACCTGGCCATTGAAGGTGATCTCTGAAGACTTTGGTGGATTTGATAATTCGACATTGGATTGGCATTCGCATTTTGAGACTGCTGCATCAGAGGCTGTGACTGTTGCTGCTGCTGCAGTTGTTGCTGTTGCTGCAGGGATTTCTGTTGATAATCTAACCCAGAAGCAGCAGGACTAAGCTGCTGTTGCAACTGCTGCTGCTGAAGCAGCTGTGATTGCTGCTGTTGCTGCTGAGGGTTAGAGATTTGGGAGAGGGGAGGGAGGGGAGGGGAAGAAATATGAGGGAGATGGTCAATTGAGGGAGATTGGGAAAGATTAGAAGGTGATTGAATTTGTGGGTTTGAAGAAGGATTTTGAGCAACGGTGGTTGGGTCCATCGGGTTTGAGGAGGACTGAAGGGGTTTAGGGGATGATGACGATGCACTATCTGCCATTATTGCTTTTGACGTGGTCTCTTCCCTCCAATTGTGAATGAGGAGGAGGAGACAGACGTGGTGGTCGCAGGCAGGTCAACCCAATTCCTCCCCAGGCATGGCGAAATTGGGCACCAAGACAGAGAAAAACGGAAGAGCTTGGAAGGAGCGAAACGAAGGGGGCGAAGAGGGAGAGACAAAGCGCTCAGAAGTCAGAACCTAAGAGGAGGTCGAATCTGGATCGTACACGTCAGCAGAAAGTTACCCTGTATCGGCTTCCGTCGGATTGAGAAACACAGTTTCAGAGAAGGATTTCTTCCGCTTTCTCCTTTCAGCCGCATACAGGAGGAGGAGTTGTGTGTGTGTGGGTGTGTGTGTATATATATCTTGGTGGCCTGAGGAGGAGTTGGACTTTAAATATGTAGAATTTTAGCAATAAATAAAATTGTCTTCCGATTGAAAAAAAAAAAAAAAGAATATATAAGACAACACTAAAAAGGAAAATATCAGGCGAACTGTTGCATGAAATTTAAAGTTATATTGTTTATAAAAATTATATTTTATATTGATATATATATATATATATATATATTAATGATCTTACATATTGTTTAGCTAAAGGGAGGAGGCTCCCCTTGTCCCATTAAAACAAGGGGTGGCTCTTTTCCCTTTCAAAACCTTCCTCCTAAAAATTTTAGGTTGTATTTAATTTGAGGGGAGGAAAAAAAAAAGAAGAAGAGGGATAGATTCTCTCAATTTGAAAAGATAAAATTTTCTCTCCCTCCAACCAAACAGCCCCTAAATTGAGCGGCTTCCTTCCCCTCTTCTCACCTCTTTACTTTTCCTCTTCCATCTATTAAAATCCCTCTCATCCCTTTCTCTCCAACCAAGTATAAAAAATTTAATTAGTTTTAAAATTAAAAAAAATTATTATATTATATTTGCATGAATGAGCAAATGAGTAAAATTGATCATTAAATTTAGGACTACATAAAGAACTAGATAGAGCTGAACTTCAGCCTAATTTAAAGTCTAGTCTCTTTCATGAAAAGGATTAGATTTGGTAATTCATATTTTGATCTAATCTAGTCATAACTTAAAAATTAACAAGATCGAACTTGGTTCATAAGATTGGAATATTGTTCCTATTAATTCAATACTCACTTAGCTTTTTTTTCTCTCTTTTTTTATGAGAGGCAATAATCTGTTTTTATCTAATAAACTTAATTAAGATAATAAAAATATTTATAATCATAATAAATTCATAATAATTTTTAAAAATAAGAAAAAATATTTTAGTTAAAGTTCAAGTAGTCCAAATTATTAAATTATTAATTTGAGCATGCAACTGTGTGAGGAACCAAACTTATTAAGTTATTATTACTCTTAACTTATTATTATAAATAATTGGTAAATTAATTATAATCATATTAAATAAATTAATGGGATCAGACTGAACCAAGTGGTCCAAATATTCAATCTCTTATCCAGTCCAACTTCAAAAATAGCTTGGTCTTTTTAGTCCTGAAGGACCAATTTTTAATAGGACTAGACCTTCTCAAGTCAGATTAGGTCAAATAGGACTAAAAGACTTCTGCACAGCTCTACTTAAACTATAGGTCCAGAAACTTTTAAGACCCTAAACTCATCTTTTATGTAATTTTTTTAACTTTTAAAATACAATTTGAATCCTATCATTAACAAGAATCATCATTAATTAATCAGAAAATGATAAAAAGGATGTCAAAATTGCAAAAAAAAAAAAAGGACTCAAAAACTATAGTAAATGACCCAAAAATTATCAACAAAGATCGAGAAATTTTTTATGTCTTTTTCTATTATTTTTTAGTCAACTAATGATTAAAATTACATTTGTTAATGGTAAAGATATGTTTTCGATGTTTTTGGCAACACAGATGTATTAGAAGAGTGTGTCCTCAAAAGGTGCATTGTTCCTAACTTATAAAATCAAATGGTGAATTACTAGAATCCTTTATCATAACTTCCTTGAGTACAAGCAATTAAAAGTGAAGGGGATAAAGAAACAATGATGGAGAAATGTAAACATTCCATTTTATTTGGGCTTCTAGAGATAATTTTTTTAAAAAATAATAATATAAATAAATAAAATTAAAAAGGGGAAATAAATTTTAATAAAATATAAAATAATAATTTCCTTTTTTTGGTTGACTTCCAAATCCCTATGATGTAATGACTTAGGAAATTAAATAAAATATAATTTATGTATAGATATTTTAAATAAATTTTATAAATTTTTGAAGTAAATTTGACAAGGTGGATCAGCAGCTTAATGGTAATTACTTATTAGAGTGTAGCTAGTGGTTCGGGTTTTGAATCCTCTCTTGATCTTAGTAGAACCTTTTCTTTTTTATTTTAACCATATAAAAGTACTGTTATGCCCCTTGTCTACAAAAATAAAGGGAATCAAAAACCATAAGGTACGCATCATCTCCATTATCTTCCCTGTCTTTTCTTCGATTTCTTCAAAACCTGGAAAGGGAGAGCTCCGATCAAACCTCTGCTCCTCGATCTTCCTTCTCTATTTCAACCGTTGCTAGCATAGGTGTGCGTGGGACTTTCGGTCACTGGTGCTGGAGCTTCAGAGCACGATTTCTCCTTTCCCCTGCTTCATGCTACAAATCACCCTCTTGCTCGTGGCTCAGCCATTTGTCCGCCACTGTGGTGGTTCTTTGAGTGCTTTGGGAAGCTAAGTTGCTGGAACTGGAGGTCTATCTGGCAAGGTCAGAATTTTTCTCCTTTATCTGCCTCACGTGGGTGCATTAGATCTTTCTTCTTTCTCCTTTGTTTGCGTTGCCCAGTTCTTCTTCCTCTACAATATTCACATTGCTATTGCTATCTTAGTTCTGTGCTGCTGTTGATATAAGTAGTGATATGTTCTATTTCTTCCCCTCTTCATTATTTTTTTGTGTGTGTGTTTACATGGCTGATGTGATAAATTTTCCTTTATTCTTGTTCTTCTGTATGTGTTTAGGTAAGGAGAGGATTTGAATCAAAATAAAGATAGTTACGTTGGGTTGAGTTTTTCTTGAATTTAAGTTAATTGTTATTGTAGAATTTGATTGGCAAAATATGATAAAACCAAAAGTTATATTAGATATTGTTGGGATTTAAATAGAAAACTTTAAAATTAAAATATGTCAAGAATAGGGGTTAAGGAACTTCTACGTATGTTTATGGTTGATGGTTATTTAATTTGTACATTGAGAATTACGATAGTTAACTTATAAGTTATAATTGAGAATTTAGGTTGCACACTAAATGTTTAATGAAATGACAGACAAATTTTTGAACTATTTTAACAATCAAGAGTGTTGAAGACATCATTGTTTACAGTATAAAAAAAGTAAGTTGTTTTCTATGGTGAAATTTGGAAAAAAAACCAGGAAGCTGACTTATTGGTGTATAAGTTAGTATTTGAACATACTAGGTGAAATTATGAAATTTGTTGGATTAGTTTTGGGTCTTAAAGCATATGGGAACTAGAAAGAAATTTGTTATACTTGATTACATTTATGATATTGAATTAAGGGTATTATAACATCAGTTGTGAGTGTGTAGGATAAGAAGTTGTATTGTTTTGAATAAAGTGTACTTTATGATGAATTATTGAAGAGCCTTAATAATAAATCACTCATTGATTACTAAGGGAAGGAGGTATGATTGAGATAAATATATCATTGTAGGTGGGAGAAAGGAATAAATAGAAAATAATTTTTAAATATGGTTGGTGGGTTAAGGACACATAAGGATTGAGAGGACTTTAATATGTTTTAGATTATATATTGAGTCCATGAATGTCAGCTAGAGATATATGAATTAGAGCTTTTAATAAATAAAGTTGCTTGTTCTTCTAGTTTAGATAATAGAGTAGCTAAAGGGAAATGGAGAGGTGTCTAGGAAGAACATATTATTATTTTAGAAGTTTATCAGGTAAGTGGATAGCGTTCTAACTAATTTATCAATTAATTTTTTTAAAATTTTATATTTTTATAGAGATTATTTTAATAATAATTATGTTCTTTAGTGGATACTTTGTTAATTAAATTTCTTTATTTTAAGTTATAAGACAATGGTGAAGAATATTTACATCATGGCATATGAATGTTTTACCATTATGAGATATACGTTCAAGATTGATAAAAATCATTTTCATCAGCGTGGGCAATTTTTGATTATTCAATAAATGCAAGCATGAACATTGGATATGAAATTTTATTCTGGCAAGTTTAATTTCAAGAATTAAGATTATATTTTAATAATGATGATTTTCTCGCATATTTGAAAATAAATTTAGAGGAATTTTATACAGAACAGTGGTTGCTAGCGGCAATCCCGTTAGCCCTTAGCGCGCATGGTCAATGACTAGCTAATTTAATCTTCATGAGCTCTATTCTCACGCTTGTTATTTATGGGTTTAATACCTATGTTTGTTTTCGTGGTTTCGAGCAGCATTTGATTAGTATTATCCTTGTGGACTTTGTGTCCACATTTGTTTTCATGGCTCGAGCTATGTTTGATTACTTATCCTTATAGACTATGTGTCCACGTTTATTTTCATAGTATGAGCTGCGTTTGGTTATTTACCCTCATGAACTGTGTGTCTATGTTTGTGAATTGTTTTAATAAATCCCCAGAAAATATGAAGTTTTGATTAATTGATGATTCTATACTCTAATGGTTTTTAATTAGTGAATGTTATTATTTTTATTTATTTAATAATTTAATCTATTTAACTCATCAAGATTAAATGTTAGAGTTGTTTCACTATTAAAGATTTAAAAGATTTAAAGGCTTATAATATTGAGGTTGTATAGAAATTTTTATTCCAAATTTATTAATTTTATTGTATCCAATTGTTTTCTCTTTAATTTTTATAATTGTTGTAAACTATTCATTTTAATTTTGCAAATGTTATGGTTAGGACGTTATTTATTGAAAAGTATTTGGTTTGGTCTTAGATAGTGTTATTGACATTGTACGTCCTGCTGAACCTTGAGAGATTTTTTTTTTCATTGATTTAGGTGGAGATTCATGTTGTGAATATTCCCTTTTAATGTAGTTATGAAATTCATATATTATGTTTTAAAAAGAAATATACTTAGATGCTCTACATTGACTATAAGCAAGGTCCTGATTCCCTTTGTTATGTTGTTCATCTGTTGTTGAGGAGTAGACCTCCATATTGCTAGATGTATACTATAAAATTTATGTCTTAGAGATTTCAGGAAATCTTACTTATAGGGAACTGTTGTTTAAAATTTATACGAAAGTTTGATTTAGGTGAAAAGTAAAATTAGATACATATAATCATGCTGATAGTGTGTTAGACATATTAATTCAAAACTTTCCTTAATTGAGGCTTTAGGAATGTGCATTTGTGCCCATATGTCATGTTGGTCACTCCTATATTTTGGGGCATGACATATGATTAGGCTTTAATCTAAGTTTTCAATTGGAGAAGGTCAAATGAAAATTCAAAGCTCAACATTTATGCCTTGATTTAAAATGATAAAAGTTAAATATAATTAATTAAGGTTTTGATTTGATAGGATTCAATTATTAATGGTAGCAATCCTAATTTTATCTATAAAAAGGAAGAGGAAGGTGGTAGATCGGATAGGGGGAAAAATAGAGAAAGAAAAATGGAGAGAGGAGACATGAAGATTGAAAGAGGTTGCGGCAAGAAAATGTGAGAGGAGGAGAGTCAAAGTAAAAAGAGTTTGAGAAGATAAAGAAGAGATTTTACTTGATAAAGGTAGAGAACTATTTTCTCTCATCTCTTTGCATGATAATATAAAGTTAGAAAAGAGAAAGAGTGCCCAATGGAGGATGAAGCTTTATTATCTTTCTTCTTCTTAATCTGGACATATTCTTATTGTCGCACTCGAAAATGTGACATAGAAGGCGCACGAGAGTGGAGGTTTCAACCTTCGGGGCAAAAACTGACATAATGAGAGTCACCTCCAAAATTTTAAGGAAAAGTCTTGTAAAACCATTTAAAGGAGAATAAAGATGGTTTGCAAAATTAGAAAATAAGTTAGGGAGTCGATTGAATATGAAAAAGGTGTTAGGCACCTCACAACACCTGTTTGTGAGAATGGTTACTTGAAATTTATTGTGCTAAATTAATATAGTTTTACAATTATTTTAATTATCTCTTTCTTATTCACATGTTTAGTATAAAAAATGATAATAATTATGTGAAAAATATTTATTTATTTATAAGGGAGGACTTGACTCAAAATCAGACTCTGAGGCCTATGTACCTTACGATGGAAATCAAAGTCTACATAATTTAAGATTATAAGTTCGTTGGTAAAAATATTTTTTGAAGAGAAATTAATTAGAAATAATTCATCATTTTGCAAATAAAACAATTTTCTGAAATTTTGATATGTGTGTTTTAAATTGTAAAAAAGTAATTTAATTTTAATTATTTTCTCCATTTTTTGAATTTTGAGATAAGAAAAAGGAAAAGAGTTTAAAAATTATTTTTTTTATTTTTTATGATTGAAAATTTAACCGCTATATCTGCAGAGCTTTATTGGCTCATATAATAATGTAATTATTTTAAATATTTGCAGAGATTTTAAAATCTCATATGATAAAAGAGTTTAGTAACTAAGTTTATTTATTTATGTTTTTAAGTGTTAGTAATAATTTTCTTAAGTGTGTGTGTATATATATATATGTTTTTAAAGAATCTTAATCGTCATACCTGCAAAGTTTTATTGACTTATATGATAATATAATTATTTTAAATATTTATAGAAATTCAAAATCCTCACACAATAAAAGATTAAATAATATGTATTTAAATATATTTTAATGTATAATTATACAACATATATTTTTAAATGTAGAAATATTAATTGTTATACTTACGAAGCTTTATTAACCTACATGGTAAGGTGATTATTCTAGAGGTCTATAAGGATTTAAAAATCTCAAATGACCAAAAGATTTAATGATTATTATTAAAAAAATTTATTATTTGTTTACAAAAATTATTTATTTATTTATTATATAAATTAAGAATCGTGATATTTGTGAGGATTCATTTTTTCACACGATAATGCACTTAATTTAATTTTTTACAAAAATTTTTAAAATCTCACATAAGAATTAAATATTTTATTAATTTAAATTATAAAGAAGAGAGTTAATTTTAATGGTGGGCTATTGAAACTCAATTTTAATATATACAGGTTAGAATTTTATACTTGCAAAATTTTATTGATTTACACGATATGAGATCATTCTAGATGCATGAAGAAATTTTTAAAATCTCACACGACGAGTAAATAATTAAAAAGAAATCCTCTCTTATTTATTTCATTTTCTTTTTTCTTTTTTAATTGGATTTCAATTGCAATAAAAATCAAACTCTCTCCCCTCAACCTTTTATAAGATAGGCCCATCATAATAATTGAAATCATACTCACAATCATAATAGAAAGTGTCATAAGATATATATGAGTGCAACAATATTATAGACAATTAAAGGATCCTTAGGTTGATACAAAGACAAAAACCATGCCCTTACATATGAATATGCTCTTTCATGCTAAGAGAATTTATTTTAAATCCAATTCAACACCTAGTCTAACAATCACAACAATTTCCTTCCCTGTTTAAGACAAAGTTATGGCAAGAATATATCCAAAATCAGTTCCAACAAATTATGACTGCAAACATAAAATGTTATTGTGAGTCCCTCTTTTTAAACAAATACCACATCAATTTCTTCACTGTCCTTGGCCAAAACATGATAAAATATGCCAACAATCAATTTGAACTAATTAGTACAACAGGCAATATCTTTATTTGAAATCTCTTTTCTTTTAAGAACAAACCCAGCAATTTCTTCACTGTTTTAGAGCCAAAAAATGTGACAGTATAATGCCCAAACCAGATCAAACATTTAGGCCAGCAAATCAGATTTTCATTTGGGGTTTCCACCTACATGCAATACATATTAAAGGTTTGCTGAAAAAGACTAACAACATCAACTTGACTTGAATTACATGGAGAACCACAACAATATTGATAACAGGCATTAACCAGGACTCGAATCAAGTACCATCAAACAATATCAGTAACTTTATTTAAGAGAAAACCAGGATGGGAATATGTGTTTAAATTAGATCAAGTCATAGAGGATAGCAAGCATAAATTTTATTCAACATCCCCTTTTAATAACAATCATCACACGTTTTTAACAATTTAGGTGACAGAATTAATCAAACATCAAGGACATTCAATATATATTAAAAATTTGATGAACGCGATTAATTACAGCAACTCTTAACTTTGAAGAACTCCACCAATGATCACACTTGTAACGGGAATAAGCCAAGACCAAACCCAATCAAACGATTTCATCATTTTTTTTGGCCAAAATAGTGACTAGGAAAATCTAGAAATTCCTCTTATCAATCAACAACAGTTTTCGCATAGGCATTTTGTCATACACCTTATAGGTGTGCTAACAGATCTATACAAAAACACGCTTCTCTTGAATCCTTAATACCCAAATATCCATACAGATCAATCCACACCCTCAGCTAAGAAAAATTTTATGATATTGCTAATGTAGACATCGCTCTCATGGGCGAAGAGAGTAAAATTTTCAGCTAAACCATATGTCTATGGTTCAGTTTTGTGCGTCCTAAACTAATCCAAAGTCTAGAAGTAGAAGGAAGCTGTCTAGAAATCAAAATTTATATTAAATCAAAGCCCAAAATTAGCTTCAAACTTGTCAAAAGAGATAAGTGTCTTCCGGTCTACCTCTTCAGCTGCGTCGTGCTTTGCTTCTGTGAATGCCAAATTGCTCCTAGCTAGCTCTTAATCTCTAATCGCTTCTCCCTCTGAATGCCTCAATCTCTCAATATGCTCTACACTCATTCTTTGTTCTCTCTTTAGGCCTCGTTTGGTATGATGGAATAGCTTTTGATGGAATTGGAATTGGAATTGGAATAGAATTGAATTATAAAAGTATGTTTGGTATGTCAGAAAAATTAGATGGAATCCTTGCATTACTTTTGTTTGGTATGCAAGACATGGAAATGGAATTATACTTAAAAGACAAAAATACCCTTATATAAAAATTAAAATAAAACATAATAAAAACTTAATTGTGTATCAATTTTCTTATGTATTTTATATATTAATGAAATATTATATAAATTATAGATTATATCTGTAACTATTATTCACTAGCTTGGGCCAAACAAAAAGTTTTATCATTTGAGGGAACATTTTTTTGAAAAAAAAATTGGCAATGGTTCCCATCCCTTCTACTTTAAAATAAATACACTAACATGTAGATTTAGAAGAAAAATGTCAAACAAATCAATTATGCTTCTTATACCAAAAAAATATTATAAATATATAAATTATATACAAATATTATATATAATACTATCTTATATATATATATATATATATATAACATTTTATATATAATGAGCAAAAATATCATTCACCCTTTTATACTCCCTTTTTCTTTTTTTTGCTAGCATATGAGGGTTTTATTTTTTTTTTTTGAGGGCAAATTTGTCTTTCTAAAATTTGTATGAGGGCAAAAGTGTCTTAAATATTACAATTCTATAGAATTGCTCCCAATTTCATAGATTTACATAAGAAATTCAAATTAGCTTTTTTTCATAAAATTAGGATTCTCAAGAATTGTAATTCATATCTACCAAACATCACTTTATTCAGATTCCTATCCCAATTCCATTTCCATCTTCACAATTCAAACCTACCAAACATGGCCTTAGATCTGTTTCCCTCTCTAGAAATCTCCCTCAATCTCTCTCTCGACTTTGCCTTTCCCGTCGAACTCTGCTCTTTGTTTCAAAATTTTTCATCCTTTCAGACTCTTAGTCCTCTCTCCTACACTCGGTCCCTATCCTTTCTCCCTATTTTCGTCCTCCAAGTAGAAGCCAAATACCTGGTCTTCGTCCTCCATATCTTTGCGTGAGACTTGGTTTATCACTGAAGCTAGGGATTGCCGTGCATGTCTCCTCCTCTCTCGTTCATGCCAGACTTTTGCCAAGGGAAGCTTTTTTCTGCCTTGCTTTTCATCTTCGTCTCTCACTTTTTCTGTGTGTTTTCGGCTAGCGTTTGTGCGTGCTCTGCTCTGCGCCGAAGGAACACCCTTTAGGGCTACTCTTTCTGTCTCTCTCTTTTCCTCTGCTGGTCGAAAGTCTGCTCTCTCGTGCGTCTGTTCTCTCTCTCATTTTTGCTCTGCATTTTTGTGTGCGCCATCTGCTTGTGTGAAGCTTTCTTTCTGCGTGTGGCTGGCTGTTCTGCACTGAAGAAGAATCCTTTAGGGTTGTGGTGAAGTGCTATGCGTTTCACCCAGCCCAATATATTTATTATATATTTTTTTTAATTTTTTTGTTAATTGATTTTAAAAATTAGATTAAGGGATTTAAAAATTTGATTTTGAATTAAACTGAAATATTTAAAAAAAAAAAAGAAAAACAACAAGATTTAAAGAAAGAAATTTAAAAAAATTAAACTCTCAAAAAATTTATTCTTATGAACTTTAAATTGTTGAGATAATTTGGGAGAGATTCTTTAAAGATTTAAGCAATTTTTTTTAAAAATTTTGTTAAATTATTATTTTTTAAAATATAATTCTAAAAAGGATTAAATTTTATTTTTTTATGAACAAAAAAAATCTTAACCAATAAAAAATTATTTAGGTTAAAATAAAATTTAAAAATATTAATTCAATTTTTTATATTTTATCTATATTATTAAAAGCTCATTTTTTCTTTCATTGAATTTATTATTATTTTAATTAAAAATGTTCAGATGAAATACAGTGTTCACACTTTTGAATCACAATCTCTAGTATTTTGGGAATTCATAGAAATGCCATCCACACATATGATTTTGCTTCATTTTATTTTTATTTTTCATAATTTATTACTTGTCATTGAGACACCTAAAAAAGCCAAACCTCTTATAATTATGGTTCCCATGCGAACCTCAACATTAACGGCTAAAAGGAATCAAACATGAACAGAATGTGGTCATTCATTTTATTTTATTTACTTTTGGTGTATTTTGTTTTTTTATTTTCGCCATTTTATTTTCTTCTACTTTGTTTTCAATGTAATCATTTATTTCATTCCCTAACAACATGATATCCTCTTTGCACATATGTATATGGCAAAGCCTTTTTTTCCTCTTCCTTTTCTTTTCTTCGGTATCCACTTTATACACATGTATTCAAAGGAAAAAGAATATAGAAGCACACATGCAGTTTGCTTGTTTTTAAACACACATGCACATATATGCTCAAGCACATGTATTAGCTAGTTATTTCTTTTGCTTGTGAGATGAAGATGATTGAAATAATCATCTAAGTTGCAACAAGTGATAAAGCTTTAAAGGTTTGATTCTTTACTTTTCTTTTTGTAAACCACTTATATTATTGTGCTCTTGTGTAGCACAAGCTATACCACTATAATTTGAGACTCTCTGTATATTTTCTAGTCATACAATGTGAGACTTTTAGAGTGTCTATAGGTAACTAGTCAATTGGCATGCCGTATGTAGCAATAAGCTCACACAAGCAAACTAATCGTTATGCTAAATTGTTTTGTTGAGAAATCCATTTTTTTAAAAAGGCTTTCTTTGTTATGAATAAACAAATTGAAAAATAATTTATATGTCGTGTGAGATTTTAAAATTTTTATAAGTATAAAATAAATTAATTTTTGTGTGAAGTTTTTAGAATCTCTATAGGAATTTTAGTCTATTTTTTGTCATAATCCTTTTTCAAATAGGGGAAGAAGTCTCTTGTAAATTAAATGATACAAACCCAATAAAAATGACTTTAAAAAGTTAAAAAATCATTTTTAAAAAAAAATACTAACAAACTGACATGCATTTTTATTCTCGAATTATATGGATTTTAATCCTTATAAAGGGTACATAGGCCCTAGATCATTTTAGGACAAGTCCAACTTGTAAATTTTAATTCTTTTCTTCATTTCATTTCTTTTTTTTGTTTTTTATTTTATTTAGGGTATTTAAATTTTATTTAAGGTCATATTAATTTTGTTTAGTCAACTTAGGGTAACTATTATTACAAACTAGTGATGTAAGGTGACTAACACCTTCTCCATGCATAATCAACCCCTAAACTCTATTCTAGGTATTGTAGACCATTTTGTTTTTTAAAAGTTTTCAAAATTAATCTTTTAAAATTTTGGTGACAGACTCCTATATTTATTGATTTCCTACTTAGGGAGATCACGATTTGAGTGCGACAAGAAACATGCTAGACTTGTATGATGAAAGCAAATATGATATTGATAATTGTAAAGAAGAAATTATTAGAAATAAGAGATGGAAAACTAAAAGAAAAAGTGATGACACATTGTTACAACTATTTTGCTAGGAACTGACGCTCCACTAGATATTGGATGAAGAACTCATTGCTTGCTATTAGATGTGTGGCACACTAAGAGCGATATGTAAACTCTATTGAAGGTAAAAGGAGTCATGCTTGGCAAAATAAAGGATGATGTAGGATTAAGGTTTTTGCATTGGGCTTGTATATTTTGAGCTGTTCAAAAAGATTATCTAAAAAGATATATGTAGAGTTGTATGTAAAGTTAAGAGTTTGAAGCCTTGAAGAGTTGAAGAGACATTTGTGTGTGTGTGGCTTCCTCCTTTTATAAGCACTAAGGGATAGTTTCTTCATGGTTCATGCTCTACTTTTTTAGGGCTACCAACTAAATTTTTTTTCCCAAAACTTCCTCCATTTCTGCTTTATCGAAATGGTGTGTTGCTTAGCTAAGTCTTCCCACAACTTCCTCCCTTTTAGAAAACTTGGGTGAACTTGTGCTAAAATTATCATTTTTAACCCAAATAGTTAGGCTTAAGGCAACAATTAGATTTTATCCCAAACAAGTTCAAATTACATCATTGTCAAAAGCTGGAGAAGATATTGCATAAAAGCTAAATTTAAGGTCTCAACTACTTTTGAACTTATAATTTAAAGGTCAATTTGCTCATTTACAATATATATTATATCAACAGGGGTTTAGTTTAGTGGAAAGAGCTAGTCTTTTGCTATGTAATAATTCTAAGTGTGAAACTCCTATGGGAAACGGTGCGTACCTTTTAATGCTTGATCATGATTCAAATATAAAATAAAAAACTTCTGGACTTTAATCTAGAAAAAAAATCCTTCCAAAGAAACCTTGCTTCCTAAATAAATTGCATTCTGTCAAGTTTTTTATATCAAGTGAGGCAGTTTGTTATATGGTTAAAGGATAATTTCACCTTTAGACTATAGGTCCATAAGTGTCTAGGATCATGCATCATCTTTGATGTAATGTTTTTCTTTAATTTTTAAAATCAATGCAATGTTGCTCCTATCTTATTGTTAATAAAAAAATTAACTTTCAATGTTAACTAAATAGAAAATTACATGAACGGATCTCAAAAATTATAAAAAAAAGACTAGAAAATTATATACAATGATCCAAAGATCTATAGAAAAGAATCAACAAAATTCTTAGTCATTTTCTATAATTTTTGAAGTCATTTTTATAATTTTTTTGATCAATTAACGGTCAAAGTTAACATTTGTTACTAATAATGAGAATATTATATCATTTTTAAAAATTTTAAAAAAATATTGTACCAAAAACAAGCTTAGGATCTTAGACATTTTTGTACCTATAGTTTAAAGATAAATTTACCATTTAACCCTTTTGTTAAATTATGGAATTTAAGAAACATGTCATCATATTTTAAAAAATTGATATATCAATTAACTAATCAATCAAATTACTTTTGCAAAATACACACACACATAAAACTTTAAGTACTCATATTTTTTTGCAATTATTAATTTAGTTTTTAAATTTTGACTTGAAACAATTTAATTCCTATAATTTTTCATTTGAAACAATTTTGTACTTAGGCTTGGCTTTGAATGGAGAGAAAAGAGGGGGGAAAAATAAGGAGAGAAAATTAGAAGGAAAATTTTCAAAAATAATAAATTTCTTTGCTATTTAAAAGAATTTTCTCTCCTAATTTTCTTTTTTTTTTTTTATTTTTCCTCCCCATTCAAATACAGAAATTGAATAGTTACAAACTAAATTTTAAGAATTAAATCTATAAAAAAATTTCATAAAATAAAATTTATATTTCTTAATTAGAATATTTTATTCAAATAAACACTTTATAAATAATGGGTATATTGAACTTAGTTCTTCAAAACTCAAAAAATACAAAAGAAATGTAACATACCGATGTAAACCAAGTTGCCAAACTTGATGACTCTAGTTTGCGCATCAAGTAAGACATGTTTAAAATGTTGTTGGTTGTAGGGTTATGTAAACCAAGTCCAGAGTCATTTTTAACCCAACTTATATTTAGATAAAACAGTCGATTTTTGTTCAAAGTTGTGTGTGTGCGCGCGTGTGTTTGTTAGTTGCATGTCTTGCTATTCAGTATCATTGGACACATTTTCTCATGAATGTACAAAATATTAAAAAAAATGAAGCACTTTATTTCGTGACTAGCTAGACACACGCATTCAGACAGATAAATAGATAGATATGCTTTGATACTGCTATGCTTTGAGAATTCCTGCAGCTGGTTATCTTCTCACTAACAATGGTTATTTCAAAAGGAGGTGCCGGCCTTTTTTAACTGCGAAGTATTTCTGGTTTTGTTGGCTTCATCTTCTTTCATGGCTCAAGATTTCTTTTGGAAGAATGGCACATAAGGCCTCCCAGATAATTAAAAAAAAAAAAAATAGCACATAAGGCTCAATATATTCTAAATTTATTCTGAAAGCCTAGAAACTTTCGATGCAAATATGTTTTCAGGTGAAAATACTCATTTCCTTATCGTTTGAAAAAAAAAGACATTGTACACAGGACATTGTATTATAATATATAGACCTTTTCCTGGTATATACAAATTTTATGTCGATCATACACTTGGAAAATTTGTCCATTATTGTTCGACTAAATCACAAAGACAATGTATAGTGAACAAATATTGTGTTGTTAATATATAAATCTTGTCATATTATATACAGACATTCTGTTGTTTATACACATGGAAAACTTATATATTATTCAACTAAATCACACAAATTATATATAATGAATGCACATTGTGTTGTTAATATATGAACATCATCATGTTATATGCAGATATTTTGTTATATATATACTTGAGAAACTTGTGCATTTTAAACGAGGGATAAATGAGTTTTTTCACGAAAAAACATATTTGCATCTAAAGCTTTTGGGCCTCTAAAATAGATTTAGAATATATTAAGATTTAGGTGCAAATTTCTTTGATTTGAGGGTCTTAGGTGCCATTTTCCCATTTTTTTTGTGTTTGGCCAGGCATTATTTCACATAACTATGAAGATGGTGGTTTTTTATTATAATGAAATGGATAGTGTCATGATATTCAGTTGGAATCTAGGCTGCTTATCTATTCTATCATCCAAGTTTGGCTTTAAGCTTCCTCTTGACGAGACTTTTTCGACTACAAGAACACAATTGGGTTTAATTCAACTGACGAACACTGCATTTCATTGGTTTTATAGCCTTTTTTTTTCCTTGGAGAACTCCTTGGCCTTATTTGGTACGTATACCTTAATTATAGGGATTGAAATTAGTAATGGGAATGATAGTAAAAATGAGACTTTAAAATCATGTTTGATATGAGAAAATACTTATTTTTATTTTATTTTACAATTAAGTATAAATTATGAAAAGACTATAACACCCCTTAAACTTTTTTTTTTATAAAAAAGTAATAACCTTCACCTTCACCCTCTCTCGATGAGCAACCATGCTCCACTCTCCACCCACTTTGCTATGAGATCCAGAGGCTAATGGCCATGAGATAGGAAAAGGTGAAGGAGAAGGCTGTGAGATCAGAGAGGACAGAGAACGCATCGAAGACAAAGGTAGAGATGAGGGTGCGAGATGAGACGTGTGCGACAGACCTAAGCAAATTGAAGAAGATGATAGATCAAACAACATCTGGACACTCGAACTAGTAAAGGAAGGATATGAAATGCATGAGAGGTAAGGCTTAGGGTATTTTGATCCTTACAAAAATCAATCTCAAGATTGATTTTGCAATATTAAGGGATGGTGGTACTGAATAATTCCACCTATGTAGGATTGGAATTGAAATTAAAATTTTTATTTTCACATACCAAACACAAAAGCTTGAAATTAGTCAGTCCCAATCCCAATTCTAATCCCACTCCCTCATCCCTCCATACCAAACATGATGCTTATTCTCCTGTCCGTACCTTAATAGGTACCGTTATGCATGGAGCCCGGTTGAAGAAGATCATAGACGTGTAACCTTTTGGTAAATGATAACATGAGGTTGATAAATAACCAAGCCAGCTCGCATGACAGATGCAAATCCCTTCATAACTACGAAATGTAAAATACTAACCTGTAAAGAAACAAGTACATATATATAAAGGGAAAAAAATAAATACACAGAAATACTGTACACTATTTGGCCCTAAGGTGAAGTATTACACATTGGCTTTGATTGTTCCCCAGCAGAATTCGCCTACAAGAAGGAACTGCTCATGGGATTGGCAAAGAAGTGGCTGCGGCAAATCAACTTTTCTTTATTGGATTTGCTTCCAAACAGATTCTGAAGCAAGAAGGGGGTCCCATCAGGTCTATTTTGTTGCATCTTCCTTACGATAATGTGTTTATCCAGAACCATCATTTCCAGAAGAGTTCTACAGCTCTGTGAGACATCATAAGCAAAAATCAAATCCAATTCCTAGATCAAAATTGCTGTTTCTGAATAAAGAATGAAAAACTTTTGGTTAACAATATCAAAACAAAGTTCCAAAAAAATTTAACTTGGAGGTAGACCTGTGGATTCAGCACTTGCATCTGATGTATAATTGCATCCTACAACAGATTTAAAAAAAAAAAAAAAAAGGCATCAGTTGGTTTGCAAGACTTCATCCTTTTTTTGGTTGATTCATATTAAACGTCATTTTCAGGGTGCACCCAAATTAAGCTACACATGTCATTATGCAACCACTATCATTCGCAGCTTCATTATGAATTATCAAGAAACTCATTCAAAAACATTGAGAAAGAGAATTGACTATTACCTCCAATATCCCTGGGTTTTGCATCACAATTCCAAGAACACGACGTCTAAGTCCCTTGAAGACAACTTGGTTTACTGTCCCATCTCCATTTATCCATGGCAATATTGGCACACGCGATTCACCAGAAGAAAATTCCGCTGTTTCTCTCTCATAACCGACTCTGGACAAAACAGTTTGGTCTTGCATAAAGCCTTTATCCTTATTGCAAGTTTGATTTTCAGAATCCACATCCCCGCAAGGAAGATTAAGAATCGTCACTTTGTGCACTTGATCAGTGCTGTTGTTTCTCTTCCTCAGCAAACTAGCATGGTTACCATCTTGTTTCTCTGGTTCATAAAGCTTGCGTGTAGAATCAATTTTCTCAATGGTCTTTGTTGAGGAAGGTAGTTGAACAGCTTGATGAAAACCAGACACACGGGTCAGAGAGTACTTGCAGCGGTATAAAGCATCAACAACTCGAACAGAAGCATAAGCATTGACCTGCCCAAAAAAGAGAATATCAACAATTGCACATCTATGAAACTACTGACGTACACAAGGTTAACAGATTAGAACCTCCTTCAAAATGAAATTAAGCCTTATGCCAAATTTTATTCCAACACGGGTTACTTAAATTTTATTTCTTACATGGAACTACAAAAGAATACTAAATCAGACTGAAGTGAGCTCTTGGATTTGCCATTGCTCTTTCCGGATCTTTCATCTTACTTAACACCAGAGAGGAAGTGACCATTCCTTCTCAACAACTGCAAATTTATATAATCATAATAGGTGTTTAAGGATCGAAAGATATAAAAACTCTTGATAACTCAAGTTAGTGAATTTACAATTTAAAAATTGAATATCTATGCCAGGTGTTCTAGGATTTATGATTAAAATCATGAAAACAGAAATAGAGAAGTGCAGGACAATGTTGTAGTGATTAAAAAAAGAGAAGACCAACAGACACCAGGATTCAGGTCATGAATAAAAATTCCCAGAAAGACAGCTGGAAGACTAAAGTTAATGGCCAAAGATATACCACTAAGCGGGGTGAATGCAAATAAATCCATAAATACGCTTGTTAGTACATTTCTAAAAAAATGACAACTACTAGAGCAGTTCATAAAATTCATAGGTCCCCAGGCCACTAAAATATTCAATAGGGAAGGGAGAAGTAACCTTTAAGGCTTGTCCAAATGCTTCAAGAACATCAACAATAATTCCATCTACATGTACCCCTGAAAAGAAAAACAAGAAAATATTTCAAAGTAATTTAAATAGTTCTATTTTTTTTTTTGGTGGATTTTGAGACAATCATATGCTTGGTTAAATCCCAGACTACCTATACCTGGCAAATTTATAATTCGAGAAACTTCTTCCATGCTCAAACCTTGGTCACCAACCTTCTGGATGGCAGCATAAACATTCCTGAAGACCCCAGCAGAGATTGCAGGGGTCTGTTCTTGATCAGAAGGAACCATTAATCGCCTAGCGTAGCCTGACATAGCTTCCCAAGATGATTCATTATCATTTTCTCCTATGGATACAGTGTCACATGAGTTGACGATTTCCAGCATATGTTCAGGAGGAGGATAATTACAACTTTGTTCTTTGTTTAGTTGAAAAATCCCCTCAAAAGGTTGTTCAAAGTTAAGATTATCTTTATCCTTGAACAAGTCTATAGTATCTGCTCCTGAAATTGCTGCACAGTGTGCAGATATCACAATACCAGGGAAACCTTTTTCTCGACGTGAAATGACTTCACCTTCTACCCCAAATATGGATTTCTGTTTCTTAGCTTTATCACCATATGAAGACTCACAAACATCTGCCTTACGTTTTGTATTTCTCAAGTCCTCAGCCTCTCCAACACCATTATCTGGTAGGCACGGTGAAATAGAAAGTTCCCCTGATGAAACTAAAGCAAACAAATGAAAAATGTCTCCACACTGCAGATCTTCTGCAAGATTTACCCCTACATTGGTGAGGTCTTTAGCTCTTTCATGCAGCCATGTAGAAAATTTAACAGCTCTCTTTCCAGTGTTAAACGGAAATGGTGACTTGGAAATGCCATGTAAAAAGTGTTGTGATAGCTCAAAAGGTTGAGTTCCATTTCCTCCAATCTGTCAAATAAAATTATACGTAGAGTTTAGAAAGCAAAGGCCAAAAGACAAAATATAAATGTGGCAACTAGGTAGTCAAGAAAATGTCTTCACATATAATGATGTCTTGCTCTATTTCAATGGAATTTGCCTGTGTTAAGTAATTGCCAAATAATAGTCTGATTAACTTGTAGTTCCCCTAAGAACTACTATAAACTCAATTTTCAGCCAGTTCCCCATGGAAGAACTGAGGCACCTCAGGATATCTTTCTTGAATCATGCTGTCACACAAGGTTTTTGAACAAAACTCAAATAGGCGAGAAGTGTAAGCACTGCAAGGTGAGAACCGGGACATAGTAAACTTGAGTCTCAAATCTAATGTCGGTTATCATAATTATTATCATTAATTTTATTTTTTAAGTTATTTCCAAACTTGGTTATTTCCTTATTTATCTCCTAATTAGGATTAGTAGGGATTTATTTTTCAAACTAGCTGATTAAGTGGGATATGATGGATTGTCTACCATCATTGCACCATATCTATATCTCACGACACCAATGGAATAAGAGAACAATAAACAGAATGCATCACTGTCTTGTTTTATTTCCAAATCGTTGCACCATAAACAGAATGCATCATATTATAACTGAGTGTGATCTGGCCTCTAAATTTCAAACCGCACCTTACCTCACCATTCTATCCCTCCAGCCACCAGAATAATGGATAATCAAACAAACTCAAAGCACCTATCCCTCTTACACTTCTCAGGTAGGTGTTATTATCTTGCTCAGAAACTAACACTTAACATTTATGAAACCTTGCTACTGTATTATTCAATGCTGTGAAATAAAACTCGCTTTTCCTCAAAGATTTCAACAGCCCTTGATACATTTCAAATGCATGGAAACATGGAATTTGAAAGCTGTAGCATTACAAATCATCATTAGCCTCCCTATTCCTTGACTCACAACATAAAACTACAAAATTTGCACTGGGCTATTTGCTCCTTCTACAGCGGAACACCAATCTCAAGTAATTTTTTACTGCACCCTTACTTCAACTAATATGTTCACCTTCACATGCATGTCTCAACCGTATTACTTTTTACGTCACACTGCTATATGTCTTGTCTTCCAACTCAACAATAGATATATAAAGCTACAGTTTACCTTCTATATGATAGAGCTTTATTAAAGAGCATTCTAAAGAACTGTTTCAAATGTAGATGAAATTTTACACAATGAAGTGCTGAAAAAGTAAATAACAGCCATAATCTATGGAGAAATGCATTTATATATTTACCATACCTCATAGTATATGATTTGCAAATATTAATTTTACACTCATGTTAAATTTAACAGTATGAAGTATCATCAATTCAACCCAAGCATATGAACATATCACAAAACAAATAAAACTATCTGAGGTTGAGAATCATTTACCATAACTTTCTTCTCCCTAAGGTAGTTAAAAGCAGCAAACAGATCATGCACGGAGTAACGCCGGAGAATATCAGCCAACAGGTTTGATGCCTGTGGGTTTGTTGAGGTGCTTAAGAAAACAAGCTTAAATAGCTCCACCGCATTTGAAACAGCCAATGATTCATGCACTTGTTGGTTAACATTAGCCCTAAAATTTAAAAACCTAATAAATTTTTTATCAAGACGACGGCGATGCGATCTCTGGGTAGGAAATGCAAGGTTCTTCTCATGAGAGTGGATAAGCTCACTAGGAATGACTGGTGGAGTTACTTCATTTTCCTGAAAATCCTGGCAGAAAAATGATTTCTATAGTCAAATATGCTCAATAATAGCCCAAGATTTAGAAAGTAAAAAAGCATTCAATAATATCTCCATTTAATGAAACGAAAGAGCAAAAAAGTAATAGGCCAAGCTCGATTTTAATAAAACACTTTCTATTATTGTCAGAAGTGTTAGAGAAGTACCTGTCCTTCAGCATGCGTATTTGCAACTGACCACCCTTCATTTTGAGATCTATCTTTCTTAGAGGAGGCTTCCAACTCAGCAATCTTCTTGCATCTAAGAACCTCATCCAAGGCTATCTTGACGCTTCTGTTCTCAAAGTCATCCCAAGCTTCTCCATTTAAACTAGTTGCTTGAGTTTCAACGTTTTGGCTAAAATTATTAACAACTTCCTTAGATGGACATCGTACAAGCTGTCTGCAATCATCATTCTTCAATGACATGTTCTGAGTCTCTTCCAGCTGTTTTGCATAGCGTTCAGCAAGCAAGTTACAAAGTCTCATCACAGCTTTCCTGAATCTTAAGTTACGATTCAAAGAAATCATTCTTTTCTGACAGGTTCTAGGAGGTGCTGGAAGATCGGGAAGTGTGGCCCAATTAGTGCGATGATATTTTGGACCAAGAGCAGCACGGTTTTTAACATATTGAATCACCAACAGCCTAAAATAAGATCAAGCGTGAGATAGTCAGACAAGGCCATATTTACAGCCACAAGGGCATAAAGTAAAAGAAGATAATTGCTACTGTCACTGAAAGAGCAGGACGCTCTTCTACACCATTAGGTTTTACAGGGATTTTATTACTACTGCCTTGAGCTTTCCTTTTATTTTCAGATTCGCAGATTTCTTATCCTCCAATTAGCTTTAAATTCTTCAATTTCTAAAAAATCTATTCATTTATTCGGAAAAATAATAAAAAATAGAGCAAACATTTAATAGAACAATCTAGTTGACATAAAAAATCTAATAAGTAAAATAAAAAATATCATACTCATGAACTTCATTATTGATTGACAAATTAAAAATATTTGCAACAGTCGGCTGTATTACTTGTTGGGTAGTTGGTATGAATATACGCATGATCCATCTTCAAATAGGCCATAATGTAACACCTATTTCAGAAGTATAATTTTTTCTTGGGTTTACTATTCATCAGCCTTTCCAAATAATTGCTTACCTATCAGTTTCATCCGACCATAAGAATCTCCTTTGCCGTCTTGGCTTCATTTTTGACAAGACACACTGGCTAACAAGGGAATGACAATTTTCAGTGTTCTCAGTTTCATGATGATCATCCTCCTGAAATTCTTGCATATGAGTTGCATGCTCCCCCAAATCAATACACATGGCTTCTTCTTCTTCTGTGCAAATCCCCCCGATATCAATTGCTGAATCTATTCTTGCATCCTTTGCCGGCCTCGGCTCTGGAGAACCTATTTTTCGGCGGCAAGATGACCTTCCTTTTTGACCTATTGAAAGATTCTCATTCCCTAAATCCTCATTTGCTTGATTTTTATACTGATTGAGACCATAGCGACGCTTGCTGGAGCACATACTGAGTACCTGCAAGTGACATTTAAAGAGAGAGAGGCAGAGAAATGTCAATGAAAATATGAAAGCAATAGTCACACACTGTTTCAAACATACTAAATGAGGGGGTGGAGAGGGAGGGGTTAGGGGAGAGTGATGTGACCGCGAGATATGGTCGGACTTATAAGACGAGATCAAGGGGGCAGTTGGGTGTAGAAAGGAAATACCCATTAGATCAGGATTAATATCCTGGGGGTCCAGAAAAGAAGGATTAAGCCATGATGTTTTGGTAGGGTGGCTTAGATTTAGTCTTGATATTGAAGTCACCTTTTTGCTTGCTTTATTTTGCTGTATTATTTTTGTTGGCACTCAAGGATGTTTGTGGAGAGTTAGACAGAAGTGAGGAGAGTACTGGTCTCTCGAACACCAGTGGGAGGCCTTTTCTTGTTGCTGTGTTCTTTCATTTGGTTTGTAATTTCAGTTGTAAGGAATAGGGTTTTGGCTTGAATCAGTGAGTTTCTCTTTTGTAACACTGATTCAATTCATATGCATTAATATCAAAACCTCAAAATTTCCCTCATTTATTTCTCTTTGCATTAAAAGCTTGGTTCTAATAGTTACTTTAGAGCAGAGCTCTATCAGAGAGAAAGAAGCACCATTGAAAGTATAATATACAAATTTTAATTAACCTTTTGAATAAAATATGATATTATATCGGGAGAACAAGAGTACAAAAAGGGAGCATAAGATATCCTCCCCAGGTTGCCCTTCTAGCATGTTTGATGAATCTTGGGTGTGCCCTGAAATCAGGATATGATGTGGGCATCACTAAATGCAAGCAAGCAATGAAAAGTTGGAAGTTCCTCCTCACTGGTTATTGTGGATAACTTAAGTGTCCATTGCTTGTCACAGCAAATACAAACGCGGATACCACTGACAGTAACCAGATATAAGAATAAAGAAGTTCTTGAATCTCAAAGAGTCACAAATCCTTGACAACTGACACTACCCTGAAATAGTGAGTCATGAAAGGCCATTTTTCCCCCAAAAAATGAGATCCTAAGGCTTGAATTGATCAATATTTGGCCACATGTTAAAGTCAATTTTCAGTCAGTACATTTGCCATCTGATGCAATTCCTTCAAAAAGGGGTCTTACATTTGATCATATCACAATAATTGGATGCAAAAGCATTTGGAACTCAACATTTTTCATTGATTCCATCAATTTGTATAAAGCATCAAATATATTGCAATATTCTTTTGAATGTGAGCAATAGCCATTACCACTTATTAACAGCTTCTAAATGACTGAGGTTGGAATTTTTTAAGGATTAGTTTATGTAACACAATTTATTGTAGGTTAGCAGAATTTCACATTGAGAAAGCTTTCAGCATTAATAAATGAAATTGAAGTCATCCCTAAGTTTCTATGTGATTAAGGAATAACCACTGTAGTGAATATTTAATTTTGCATATCAGGATCAAGAGTGTAATTAAGAATTATCCAGGCAAATTTGAGTGTATCAAGAGTGTAATTACTTGCCATCATCCTGGGCAGTGAAGCCTCCCTTTGGCCTTGTCTTCTCAAGCAAACACTTTGGACTTTGGAGATGTAGGGAGGAACAGAAATTCATTTTAGAAGTCTAGAGGAAAAACAATAGGGATAGAATTTTAAATGTTACATAGTTATCTGCTAAAGTGTAACAGAACAGTTTCCTGCATGATCCAATAATGGCAGGCAGAGGGAATTTGACTCAGTAAGCGAGACCCATCATATTCTCATAAGAGGGTTGGGAGTCATAATGAATGCACATGCATCAACTTGGAATCTACTGGTCATCACAATGACAATTCCTAAGGATTTACAATCACTTTTATGGTGACAGACACAAGGAAACAGGATGGAACATTCAAAAGGAATATCCAGCACCTCTGTGCCAAAAAAAAAAAATCAAATTAAAAAAAAAAAAGAATCAGAGTCCACTCATCTCAAATGATTTGTGGATTCAAGTTACCTTCCATGATTTAACCATTATGTTGTATGCTTACTGTCAAGAGAGGGATCTGTGGGGGAACAAAGGGCACTCTTCTCTTAAAAAGAACGCAGTATGTCTTAAACTAAATCTCTTCCTGATTAATTTCAGGTGCAACTCAGCAGAATAGCCCAAGCGTGTTTCCATGTATTGGGCCAAAAGCCCAAGGTTGCATTAGGTTACTCAGGTGGAGACCTAAATCTCAAAACAATAGTATGATCCCAAAGTCAAGCTGGGAAAGTCCACTTTAATTGGCATGCTATTTACCTAGTGGGTTAAGGCTTCTTCTTGTTGTTGTTTAGCGCCACAGAGAAGCACAATGACTGAATCACATATAGCTACTGATAGAAAATTTGCCCAGTGTTAAAAAGTAAATCATAAATCATGTCAGCAGCTTAAAACAAACTAACCTGTTCCAAGGTGAGATTTAGATCCTTAGCAATCTTCTCACAGTCCTTGTATGAAATTTTTCCACTTGAATCATTCTTCATTACACACTTTAAAAGCTCCGCACGTTGTTCAGATGTCATAAGTTGAGTAGAGGCCCATGAACGAAAGCGAAAAACCTAACAAATGGAAACAGAGGATTCACAGTCTATCAGCCTATCAGTTCCATCAAGGCAATAACTAAGTTCTTTATGTGTGGGCAATCAATTATTTTCAAAAAGGGGCAGAAGATAATTTTCAAAAAAAAAAAAAAACAATCATGAAATGCTAAGTTGTAAAAAAACAAAATACCTATTATCCGTTCACAAGAAAAAGTACTAGCTAATACCTAAAACCAGTACCTAAACTTTATCCATTTTTGAATTGGAGAAATATATATTAGGCCACCAAGATGAATAAAAGCAAAATAAAAAAAAATATAAATAAAAATTTCGACAGAAAGCAATGACAATTACTACCATACCCTCATTAATACGTAAACAAGCTTCAGATTTTAATTTATTGTCCAGGAATTAATTCATCATAATAAGTCTCAATTGTTCATTGGAGACTAGGAGATTACCTCAGGAACCACAGATCCAGGGAAAGCAAATGAGGCAGCTTTCTGATCCGCAGCGGCATAGCAATACTCCAATGTTTGCCAATATTCATCAACTGCATTTCTATTTGACAAAACAAAATCATGCCTGATTCTTGGTCGAAGATCAACAGAAATGAAACTGATAGATGATGCATCATTTGAAAGGGGCTCCTCGAATGTAAGGCTTAAGCTCCATCATGTGAGTAAAAGAAGCACATGGTGTCATGACTCCATCTCTAGATTGTAAATCAGTCGCAATCCGAATCAACTATAAAAATAGATCCTCTATCAGGCATAATTCAGCAAATTAACAATTTCAGTCTTAATCTCCATATTTAACCTTCTATCTCATTGCATTTTGCTTACAGTTCCCTCTTTTAATGTTTCTCTTTTGCAACACCCTTTTCAGACTTCTCATTTCATTAGAAGGGAAAGGGGGAACTCCCTTATGTAACAAAATTGACATGTTTTTCTGTGCATTGTATGAAGTCAAAAGAACGCACAACACTATTCAAGTCTCATGAATAGTGCAGTTTTTTGTTTATAAAAATAATAATCATCAAAATAAACAGAAAAAGATTACAGCTTTCGCTCCATTGCAGTAAACCTAAACTAAATTCAAACATTTCAATAGAAGTGCAACCAAGAGAGGATTAGAAAAGAAATCAAATCACTAAATTTATAAACACCTTAAATATAAGTTTCAAGATGCAGAGAGCAGGAATATGGAATGAGTCAGCATATTATGCTATTGATTGCTCCACTGCTAACAACACTCTTTGACCTTATCTCAATTTCTGAGGATAGCAGGTCAATGGAATATATTATTTTTAAAGAAAGTATTTAGCAATGGCTGAACCTCAAGTGACTTCTAATCAATACCTTTAACCGGCGTAAAATGTCAATAACTAATGATAGCCTTCCAGTTGCATGAGTGTCCATTAGACTCCTATACTCCTCTGCAGAAAGATCACAAAGACGTAGACTCATCTTACACTTCTCAATCATTTCTTCATATTTTTGTGTGGACCCAACCACTTGTAAGAATAGCTCGAGTGGAATCTCTTTAATTGCAGCTTCCAGAGAAAATAACTTGCAGCTGCCACGAGGATTATTTAGCTCATTGAACCATTCTTCAGGTGATGAAGCATCATCATGGCTTGATGACCTATTTAGATAATCCCATAGAAATCTGTGAAGCAACTTTGCCCTAACCATTTTTGCCAACACGAATCCATTAGCACGCATGGCTTCTGCTTTACCAGGTCGTTCATCAGGGAATATCGAACTTTGAGTTTTCTGAAGATCCTCCATTACAGGTATCGATTCGTCGTCCTTTCTCTGGGAAGTGCCTTGACTACGAATATACCCATCAAATGATCTCGCTCTATCTTGAATTTTCTCAAATAATTCAGGAGATAGATTTATGGATGGATGCACAACCACTACCCAATGCTTTTGCCCAGAATATTTAGTAATAACTGGAACGTATACCGTGATCAATTTGCAGAGCCCTTGTTCCTGAAGTTTCTTCAATATTCGATCAATAGTCTTCCGATCCATTTTGGCACACTTGTCCTTCTCAAGGCTATTAAGCCACCTGTGCATTTCAGGTCTCAAAATAAACTTTTCATCCTGCCAAAGAAAAAAAAACAATGCTTCTAAATAATCTGATGCAATAAACTCCTAAAAGCATTTATTACAGTAGAAAATCACAAGGACCTCTAATCTTTCAAGTATCCTTTTTGCCCTTTTAGTGCTGTTCACAGTGAAAGAAAAACTTTGATTTGGTCCAGAGAAAAATAATTTTGAAACGTCAGGAGGTGGAGCTCTTGTTGATGCCACATCCCCCTCAGCTGTAGCACAGACTAAATCACATGTGCTGTTAGAAACATCAGGAGGTGGAGTTCTTGTTGATGCCACATCCCCCTCAGCTGCAGCACTGACTAAATCACGTGCACTGTTAGAAACATCAGGAGGTGGGGTTCTTGTTGATGCTACATCCCACTCATCTGCAGCACAGACTAGATCATGTGTGGTGTTAAAAACTGTACATCTTGGACCCAACCCTTGCAAATTTAACGGAGTTGCAAAATCATTAGGCTCAATATTTCCAGTAGATCCACATGAAAGTTTGGTATTAGTTGCTGGATCTTCCAATTGCCCCGGGCCAGCTGGATCTCCATTGGATATTGGATCAACATTTTCAGAAATTATAATTGCAGAACTGTCAGGCACCTTCTGGACTACAGCTGTATCTTCATCAGGCTTGTGAACAAGCATAGCTTCTGGTTTGGGATTGAAATTCCTCGATGTCCAAACTCTAATTGTCTTTGATTTTTGACATTGTTCCTCCTGCACTTTCATTCCAAATCTATAGCACATATTTAGGAGTCGGCTGTGGTTTTTCTTTAGGTCAATTCCAAGCCTCTCACTGATCTGTTTACAAGAACTATCAAAAGAAATTAAAAGTGGAAGGCAGAACTTCGCACAAACAGGGATGCACATAGCTCCATTGAAAGAGAGAGAACATTTTAATTAAAGAAACAGTGAATCACAAGCAGTTGCTCAAATATGAAGTTTGCAAACTCACACAAGACAACTAGTAGGTGAGATCCAAAAAGAAAAGAAACAGTAGGTTTAAATACATGCTTTTCTTTAATTCTCTTTTGTTGTTACAGAAATTATTTGTAATCAGAAAGTACCTACCTAATGAACTAAAAAAGAAGTTTTATTAAACTGCTATAAGATTAGCAATGTTATATAGTAGTAAATATTGAAATTTAAAGGGACAACAAGAACATAAAATTAAGGTAACAAAGATGAGAATGTTGAGGTGGATGTGTGAGCATACAAGAAAAGATAAGATTAATAATAATCACATACAAGGAAGAGTTGGCGTGACATCTATTAAGGAGAAAATAGTAGAGTCTCATTTTAAGAAAACTTAAACATATACAAAGAACATCATTGGAGATGCTAGTGAGAAGGGTAGAATAGTCTTTAAGTCCTATGAATAGAGGTAGAAGAAAACCAAACAGAACATTCAACGAAGTTATTGGACAGGACCTTTTGGTTAATAATATATCCAAAGATTTGGCTATTAATAGAGCACAGTCACGTCATATAATCCATATAGCCAACCTCACCTAGTGGGGTAAAACTTGTTATTGTTGCTGCTACCAGCATGTTGCTATTTAACACGTGGACACACAATTGAAGGGGGAAGTATATATCAAGCTATTAGCAATATTCATTTTTTTCATTGCATTTTATCCCCATTTTAATTCATTAATGTCCATACTTCAGAGAATGTTGACTCTAATTTTCTTAGTTTTGAGAAAACAAAATGCCTTAGTAAGGGTTTGCACAATTTTTGTTCATGTGTTATCACCCCCCGCATCTTTTCATATATCCTAGCAATAAAGAGGAAAAAAGAATCAAATGCACACCTCTTTTAAACTGATGCCATCTGATCCTGAAGCATCAATCAAGTTAAAAATTTGATGCTCTATAGGCAGTTCCACAAACTGTTCCATGACTTGGCATTTCTTCCCGGAGTTCAAGTTTTTATCTTCGTTTTCAGATCCAGTAGTTTTTGAATCAAGCAGCCGCAAGCATGCCTCAACCTGTGAGCAAGTAACACCTACAGTCAGACCACCAAACCAGAGTAATACAAGCTACAGAAAAAAAAGACTTTAAGATACTGTAAGAAAAATATGAAAAATATCAAAGCACTAGACAGAACACTGCTTGACATTAGGAATACTAAAATAAGAGCCTTTAGAACTGAATAGGCCTTTGGTTACCCATACAACGAATATTCCATCTAAGTGAGTATTAGTAATTACTTCCATGTTATTTGGAAGGATATTGTTAAAATACATAATAGCATAATCACTAGATTATGTTTGGTAATTGGGAGTTGGAAATACATCTTATGTTTGGTACTTGGAAATTCAAAAGAGACAAAAAGAAATGTGGATAAATAATACATAATAACAGTGTCACACTCTCCCTGTTTCCCTTCCTGAGTGTGTTATGCAAGATGAGTCATTTCATTTATAATAATTGAGAGAACAGAATTGCAGCTGGAAGCTAGAATACAGGTAGAGAGTGAGAGAGAACCAAAATAATGAGGCAAAAATTGTCAGGCTCAAAACATTCAAAATCATTCCCTCAAACTCTGATTTATATTTAATCTAAGAGAGAGGGAATAATCCAAAAGATCCCCCAATATTACCATAAATAGCACCCGAAAATAATTTAATATCTTCTGGTTAATTTCCCGGACAGCTCACTGCTCACCCAATCTTCCGTTATCATGTACTCCCTCCGGTCCTATTTATAAGACACCTTCTAAAAGTAATTTTTAATCCAAAATATAGGACACCTTGCAATAATTAAACCACCTTTTTCAATTTTACCCCTTCTTGATTAACATAAAAGTATTTAATATAGTTGTATCATCATTTAAAGCCAAGGGTAAAAATGAAAATACATCTCACTTTTTTATGATATCAAGAAAAAAATTAACTTTTCTTAAGATGCATGAAATGATTGAAAGTGTCCTATAATAAGGACCAGAGAGAGTATATTCTTTGATCAGTCACCACTACACTGTTCCTTTCTCCTCCAATGAATAGAAATTCAGGAACATAAAACTAATGGGACATTTGATCATAATAATGCAACAGCTAACCTTGCCATTTACTTTGGCATCAAACTGCTCCACAATATTATCTGCTTTCAACCTGTGCAAAATCTTTTCACAAAAAACCAACACAATGCAATTAGTGGCGAAATTTATCTAAAAAATAAAAATAAGATAAAAAGCACCAATAAGGCATGCAGATTAAAATTTACAGATCCCTAAAAGTATAACAAAATCTAAAGTTGGAGAAGATATAACTAGAATATACTTCTCGCCAAGCCCTATGCTTTGAAGGAGTTCCACAATAACCAAGATCCCTCTTAATATCAGACACAACGAGAACCTGCAACAGAAAGATTATCCGCAAACAAAAACATCAAAATCTATGAATGATTCTTTAGATGACAGTTGTTATAACAAAAAAAAGTTTAGAGCAACCTTGCCATTGGCTTTCACTAGTTTGCCACAGATAGTTTTCATTTGAGGTGCATAGTCCTTTATGAGGACGTCCATCTCTCCACTAGAATTTCCATTAGTATCATCTTGGTTTTTCAATTTCTGCCCCGCTGTGGTGATTTCATACCTTTGATGAGAGCCAAGTTGTTTTGCATAGCGATGCAAGTATACTAAATTGGTAGATACACACGGCAAATTTTTCAACTCCCCATCAGCACAGGTTTCTTTCTTTCTTTCAAGAGCAGACTGCTTCACAATCAACCCTTGACACTCGAGACTCCTTAATACATAATGTAAGTTATTTCCTTCAATACGCAGCTGTTTACTAAGTTGACTTTGGGTGATTCCATGTGATCTGCAAGTTTTCATTTATACAGAAAAATATACAAATAAAAAATGGGGAGAAAGGTGGCTAAAGATTAAAAGCGACAAAGCACTTATGAGAACCAACGAGAATGAGTCAATGGAAATAAATTACAACTGACAAATCTCAACCAACAAAACTCTGAAATCTACCTCCAGGAATTTAATCCTCTTATGTCTTTCAGATGGAACTCAACTCCAAACGGCAACAAATTCAAATTAACAATAATCTGGCAGAGCGCGAGTCTAACCAGAGGACTAAAATTCAGGAAAACAAAAGGGTAAGAAAATGTACAAAACTCTCAGCTATTCAACAGGCTAACTCTCCCAATAAAATCGCATGTCCCTTGCCTCATCCTAACCTCAAAGCCACAATATATACTTCTCTCCCACTCTCATTCTCACGTCTCAAACTCGACTACCCATAAATCAGTCACATGCTTGGCCCATTAGTTATGAGCCCATCACTTTCCCTACCCCTTTCTGCTGCAATGACTTGAAGCTTCAACAAGAAAGACAAGGAAGGAAACAAGCATATAACAACACAACATTACTGCCAATCTGTATACATACCAAGGAAAAGCCAAAACACAATCCTAACCCATGATGAACCTAAGGCCTATGTAACACTATTGGGAATATATTTAGTTTTCTCAAGCCCTTTCCGCCAGTGAACTCCACATGAATGCAAGATTCCACCTTCTGATCAATGGTGAATTGCACACATATATCAAGTGCTAACTTGATCTTCTCCATTATAAAGGAATATCAACCCAGCAGTTTTTGTGGATTAGCACCATTTTAGGAGAAAAAATTATTCATTCATTACCATAAACATCATAATACCGAGGAAAGATCAATCATGCAAGTATTACTACTTCCCCTCCTTAATGACCCATTTTTTAAGCACAAAGAAAAACCAACTTGAGGAGCAATCAGCCATCTTTAACAAATGTATAAGCCTAGACACGCACACATACAACCCTAAAATAAAAAAAAAGAACATTGCTTAATATGAAAGTCATTATGTTAAAGCGTAATGAACCTGGCATTGGCAAGCAGCTCAAGGATGCGCATTTGATTTGGAACCAGAGAATTCGATTCGTAAAGACCAAGAAAGTTGTCTATGAGATTCCGTTTAGGGACAATCTTTAAATTAAGCTTCTCGGCATCTTCAATTGACTGTATTGAAGGGTCACCGGGATTATAAGCCTCATTCTGAACCTCAAACCGCAGGGTTGGAATGCGCAGTAGGTTGGCCCATATGGCTTTTTTAACACCAGGAGAAAGGTCAAGGTTCGAGGCTGAAAGAACCGGTTGAAGTCTGGGCCAAAGCGCGGCAACTGGTAATCCATTTTGAAGCTGCGAGCAAATTTCTTCAAGTGCAGCGTTAATAACCGAGTCCATGTAAATATCAGCGCGGGCAAGTTACGCAGAATTGGGGAGGGGAAGGGGAAGAAAGGATGAAAGTTACGCTGACGCGTTAAAAGGTACTATTTATACAACTTTTATTTAATACTAGAAAAAATAAAAAATAAAAATAATTAAAAGCAAATCTTCTTTAAAATTCTAATTCTAAATATACTCACATTAAAAAAATTATTAAAATAAAGTAAGAGCGGTGGCAACTTTTTTGTGAGAAAACATCATTTGAAGCTGGAAATTTTTATATTAAAAGAATCATCTTAAAAATATAAAATTTCACCTTATATTTTATAAGAAAATACTTAATTAGTTTTAAAATTTTATAAATATATAAACAAATATTTATTTTAATTCTGATAAATAATTATACGTAATTAATAATGACTCATTTAAAATTAATAGTTGACTAAGAACTTATTTAAATTTTAATTGAATATAATTAATTATAATTAATATAAATAATTTTAATTATAATTAATTATGTTATAATGTAATATGTTTAGATATTATTTTTTAAAAATTAATTTTAATAGAATTAAAAATATTTAAATAATTTAATTGAAGCCAATTTTAATTATATAAATTATCATAAATGATATTATTTTTTAAAATTAAATTATTAATAAAGTTGTATGTAATATTATTAAATTTGTTAAATTTTGTTTAAGAAGTAAAATACATTATTTAACTTATATATCTAACTAATTATAGATATTTAAATTATATTAATATTAACAATTTAATTTATACAACTTTATCCATTCATCAATTTCTAGCATGTCGGAAACATAATAGATTACTAATTATTAGTCACTTTTTTATTAGTTAAGCTAGCAATAATACTGCCTAAAGGAACCAAAGAGCTTTAAATCTCATGAGAAATTAGGAGGACAACACACACATTGAGAAGGAGCACAGGCATTCAACAATTGGAGGTGCACGATGATGTGGTTTAAGGGTATATTTGAAATGGTAGAAAATTTTGATAGATGATAACTATTACAATGGTGTAATTGAATTTGAGAAGCTCCTCTCCCTAGCTTATACTGAAACTTGTTTAGCAATGAATTAATTGATTATGGGTAATGTGGGTGTTTGGGTATTTTTTATCCAAACCATGATTTTACCTAAAATAATTGATTATGTTTTATATCCAAACAAATTTAATTATATAAATATTAGTCTTATATAATGTAGGGTGCATTCAAATGTTAACAATTAATCATAGAATTAAAAACAACTCATTAAATTAATAAATTTTATAAAAATTTAGAGGTGATTAAATCTTTATTTAGAAAATATTATTTTCAAATATATATGAAAAGAATAAAGTGAAATTTGAAATTTTCAAAATTACCCAGGTCCATAGGTTCTGATGATATTTTCTCTATTTTTATGGAAAAAGATCTATCAATGAAAGGGGTTACACAAATTTTTTCATTAAAAAAAAGAAAAGAAAAAAGGATGACAACTTTATTTCTAGGTTTTCCCAGATGCCATGAGACAAAACTGTCTCCGGGTGTGGCACAATCGCAGTTCACAACCCCCACGTGGCCACCGAACTGACCAAAAGAACGAAAGGTGAGTGCTGATTATTCATGTTTCCTATTGTTGAGGCGGAAATCTGATCTTTTTTAATTTTTCGAGTTTTAAATGAGAAGCTGTTTTCGATGCAGAGCGTTTCACCTTTCAGTTTGTGGTGGATGGAGTTTTCTTTCCGGAGCTTAATGAGGTCTTGACCAGGGAGCTCGTAGAGGATGGATATTCTGGAGTTGAAGTTAGGGTTAAGCTGATGAGGACGGAGATCATAATCAGGACGACTCGCAGTCAGAATGTTCTTGTTCTTGGTAAAACTTTGTTATCGGCAAATTGAATCATAACTTGTAACTTTGATTTAGCTGTGTTGGGTATGCAGTAATCAGTGCTCAGAGTGTAATTCGGCAAACTATATGCTTTTTATTTTATTATTTTTTGCCAACAAACTAGATACTGTCTTATTAGATTATGTTATTCTGGAATTGAAGGGCGTATAGTTGTGAATTAACTTTTTTTTATCAGTAGCTTTCCATGTGTATTTTTTAAATACCAACTTTTTGGGTTAAGATCTTGCTTTGAAATTGGATTTTGTGCTAATTTTTATTAAAAAAAATCTAGTTTTAGCATTGTCTATTATCTCTTACCTAAGATTTTATGGGTTAAGAGGATCTTCCATCAATGCTTATATAGACTAACTTGGGGTTTTGTTAGTCCTTGAGAACTGTTATAGTTCTTGGGGTTCGGGAACTCCTGCATCTCATTCTTTCCCTTCCTTTGAGGATGCTGTTGATGACCTGATGAAACCATCTAGATGTGCAGGAACTGAAATTTAATCTTATCCGATCGACTACAGGTAAAAGATCTTGCTTTCAAAATGGATTCTGTGCTAAGTTTTATCAAAAACAGTATAGTTTTAGCATTGTCTATTATTATCCCTTGCCCAAGATTTTATGGGTTAAGAGGATCTCCCATCAATGCTTATATAGACTAAATGGGGGTTTTGTTAGTCCTTGAGAACTATTATAGTTCTTGGGGTTCGGGAACTCCTACATCTTACTCTCTCCCATCCTTAGTGGATGCTGTTGATGATCTGATGAAACCAAACCATCTAGATGTGCAGGAACTGAAGAGTGTGTTTGATTGTGGAGCTTTGGAGTGATCCCTCTCCTCATCTGGGTGAAAGTTTTTGGACGGGAGGGGAGTGTAGCAAGCCACCTAATGAAACAGCCACAACCTTCCCTATCGCACCCTCCGTCACCAAACACATCTTGTTATTATTGCTGAGATTGAACAACAATGAAACCCACCTTGTTATCATCATTCGTCACCTAACTAGGTCTCCGCCCTTGCAGCAACGGCTATTTGGGGGGTCTCATATTGCAATAAATCGATCGACTCCAAGGCAAGCCTACTCCTTTATTTCTTTGTTTTGTTTGCTTAATAATATAAAATAAATATGTAATCAATATCAATATATACTCCCTCCGTTCAAAGATGAAAGATATTTTTAATCAAATCGTACTTTCAATAAAGTAGTTACTTATCTTTAAACTAACCATATCTTTCTATATTTACCCTTATTTAATAAAATGTTTCACCCTGAAAAAATATTAAGCAATCTATTCAATAAAAGCACTTTTAGAATGAGGAGAAGTGATTACACCTTAAAAGATTCAAAATGCCTTACATCTTTGGAAATTCAACCCCTCAAAAAATGTGTTACATTTTTTAAAGGAGGGAGTAATAATTAATATAAAATTTATTAATAATGCACTACATTTAAAAATTATAATTTAATTTAATCAAGGTGGAGAAATATTTTATATGGGGAACAATTTTAAAAAATAAACCAATGTATAGGGATATAATAGTGAATTGATTATTATCTCCCCTTTGTTCCCCTCTCAAACCAAACAAGACATCATTAAAATTCCCTCCCCTCCCCTCCTTTCCTTCCCCTTCTTCTCCTTCAAACCAAACACAGTCAATCATATCCGATTGCTTTAAGTAGCTCAACACAAAAACTGAAGAATGATTTGTGCATTTACCATGTATAATTGCTCTCTATTTTCTGTTTTTTAATTGCTTCGTAACTATGTCAGGTGCCAATCATTGTTATGCTTATTAAAAAAACGCTATTAGAGATTTGTTTACCTCCGGAATTTCCTGATTAGCTCTCCTAGGATATTTACTGCTGCAAAATTCTTTGTGAAATGAATCTACTTCAGTACTTCCTCTGATCACATCATCTGTTCTTCTTCCAGGGCTTGCTATGGTGTCTTGAGGTTTGTCATGGAAAGTGGTGCCAAAGATCATGAGGTAGCTTATTGATACGATCCAAGATGCGCTTATGCAATCCTGCACTTGCCTCCTTATTTCGTGTTGTCGCTATAAACATTTTTACCGCGTGGGATAAGTTAAAGTTAATTTCTGGAATAACTTGTCTTTATGCCAACTTCACTAGGTTTTTGCAAGCGGCAAGCTCAGGGCACTACGTGCTAAATTTATGTAATTCAAGGACAGGTACATGATACACGCTAAAACCACCGAAATTACAGTTTTGGTGGAAGCCTGTAATAAGTCACTTACACAGTTTCCAACATGAAACCAGACATGATAATCATCTGGTCAGCCTGTAATAGAATAAATTGACCCTGTTGGAAGGCATGTGCTTTTGAGACAGATGAGCATATATTTTCATTTGGCACTGGTTCAAAATTCAATTTCAATTAGAGTATGGGACTGATTGCAGTTCCATGAACTAAGCACTATTACGACTGAATGTTGTGATTGACCTCTTTAAGCTGCAATTGTTGCAGGGTGTTCTTGGGATCAAGGAAGAATGCTTCATTGGGATCCCAAGGGTAAGCAAGGGCCAATAAAACCACTGCCTGATTTGGTTACCATCCATTTCCATTCCATCCGCCAGAGGAGGAAGTGGATCAGGCCTCTATCACAGCCTGTTAACATAAAAATTGATGTGGTCTAGACAATCACCGCCACTTTTTCATCATTTTTGCTATTGATTTTGTAATTTAAAGAGTAGAGATCTGGTCGTTAAAGGCTGATAGCTATGCTATATGGTTCTGGTTCTGTTTTGGGAAAATAGCAATGGAGGACCTCTGGATGAATTTTATATTAATTAAGGATTAGTTGTGTAAATTCAAATGGAAGAAGGCCTCAATGAGCTGTTGTTAATTTAAAATAAGTTAAAAACTTGAATAGATATTTGTTGATAAAAGTCTAATTCAAATTAATAAGTATCCATTCGAATTTTGATAATAAATGATTTTTGATTAGTATAAATTTTCCTTAAGGAGTCCTTCATTGATATTTTTTTCTTATGGTTTTTTTTTTTTTTTGGGTTGGTTTTACTCTTCTTGTCTGTGCAATTGTGATTAAGTGTTTCATGTTGAGCTTATGTATCACTCCCTCTTATTCAAAATATAAAGTATAAGCAACTTAGTGCTTTCTTCGTCTAAAAATGTAAGATATTTTTTAAAAAGTTGAATATTTAAAAATGTAAGGTGTTTTTAGTCTTTCGAGGTTTAGTCATTGTTGTTTTTTTAAATGTCTTTATTGATAGTAACTTTATATTTATTATAGGGCATTTAATAGGGGTGAATATAAAAAGATAAAGTTAGTGTGAAAGTAGATAATTATTTTATTGGGAGTGAAATTTGATTAAAAATATTTTATATTTTTTAATGGAGGAAATATATGTTAAAAAAATTTTACTTTACCCATTATACTTTTCAGTTTAGATATTTGTGTAAACATATTCTTTACTTATCATAAAGTGTATTTGTAATTGGGATTAAGGGTAAAAAGTAAAATTAATGTATATACTTTGATAGGAATGAGAATTTTATTGATTTGTAAGTTTTTTTTTTCAAAAATTGTTTACATTTTGTAGTAGCCTTGATTCCAACCCTAGTGGTTTGTTTGTGTGATAACCCTTATAAAATAAATTAATATATATATATATATATATATGGGTGTTTATATTAAATCCTTAGACAATTATGCCAATAGAGAAAGCTAATGTAGTGGTAGTTAGGCTGGATTACTTCCATTTAGTTCCAAGTTTGAACCGCAGTGAGCCTATGGAATTTTTTTTTCTTTTCCCTTGCTGATTTTTCTTATAAAATTACCAAATTACCCTTATTATAATCAGATCTTTTTAAACTCTTCCTTCGTTCTTCGGCGAGAATTCTGGAGAAAAAGAGAGAGAGAAAGTCGGTGGAGAGAGTAAGAGGGATCTTAGGTCTAGAAATTTCACTTCCTCCGTATACAGCAGTCACTGGCGTTGGTGACTACGGAGGTTTCGTCCGCCGTTGCTAGTTGGTTAAGTGTGTGAGTATGTGGCTTCCTTCTTCCATACCGTGACATCGTCTGGTGTGCATGCGGGCTTGAGCTGTAACATGCTTTCTCCTCTGTTCTTGGTGCTATAAAAGAGCACGCTAAACCTTCTCCTTCTTCCTCCTTGAACCGTTGCTGCTTCTTTTCAATTTCAGTTGTTATTGTCGTCGGTATGCTTGCTTCTACTCTATCTGTTGTTGGTCAGTCAACTCTGATCTTTGCACTCTGTTTTTCTTTATTTATTTCAGATTATCGAGCTTCTTCTCCCTTCTTTATCCAGGTGCATGTGTGAGTATTTAGATCTCCCTTCCCTTTACTATCACTAGTGATTATTGCTAGAGAGAGTTGGAGACTTGTGCTGTACTGATTGCTCCGGCTGTCTTTCATGTTCTTTGTCTCTGTTTTTCCTCTTTGTTTTTTGCTCTGGTTCTATCTATGTCGTCACCTTTGAGTAATAGCTAGGACAAGAAACCAAGTTGCCAGAGCTGTGGCAGTGCTGTAATGAGTTTGGATTATTGTTGCTGATTCATTTGCTGTGTTTCCTTGCGAGTAGTGTCCCGTTTTCTATTTCCCTGTTTTGCTACAAGCTTCATTTTTCTTCCTCTTTCTCCTTTGTTGTCCGTTGCCGTCTCGGTTGAGGAGGTGAGAAATTTTAAACTCTCCTATTGTTAATCTGTTGTGCCGTGAGAGTAAGAGATAAGGACATGAGTGCTGTGCGTATACGTGAAATGCAAAAAGTAGAGTTTGTGCGTGCTACTGTTATAGTTTGGTATGTGTAATCATGGCAACCTCACATTATTCTATTATTTCTCATGCTATTACATAGGGAGAAGTAAGACTAAAATTTGAGCTAGAAATTCATCTAACTTGGTAATAATATATGATATATGTGAGTTGAGGATTAGGGTTTCAAAATTTATCCCTTTTGTGACTGTGCGTACATGCATAAAAAGAAAAAGAGAGGAGAAATTTCTATTTAAATAAATATTATGGTTGTGCAAGGAAGCAAGATGATATTGTAGATTGAGATTCCACTTGAAAATGATGGAATTGGTGATATTGTAAGGTTTCAATGAAACTGAAAATTTAGGAAGGAAAATATCAACATTAACTTAAGCAATTATGTATGTATGTTGTTTGGTAAAATACCTAGGACAAATTTTATTTATTTATTTATATTCTAATAGGGTATAAAGAAGAAAGGAACCTTGACCAGAATTAAAAGAAAGGATATCTTTAAAAATTTGAAGCTCTGATGAATAAGTGAATAGCATCCCATTTAATATTTTTATTTTTAATAGCCTCTTCCTGAAATATTTTATTCTTATGAATTATATTAATTTTAAAAATTATGAAATATTAATGAAAGACAAACGAGTTATGTTATGTGTATTTATTGATTCTTACAAAGATATTTCCAAGTTTGATGGAAGTATTCTTGTATGGTTGTTGAACTTTGAAATTTATTGGATACTCAATTAATGTAAATTTATGATTTTGACAAATGTTGAGATTTGAAACAATTCATGTGAGTTTGGCAGTAAGAATGATAATTTATTTCAATAATAATTATTTTCTAGCATGTTTGAAGTGTGATTTAAGGAGAACTCAAAACAGAACACTGCTGCTAACAACAGTTTCGTTAGCCCGTAGCGCGCTGTGGTTAAACACTAGCTAGTTTGTTTCGTGAGCTTATTCTCACATTTGATATTCGTGGGCTTTATACCCACGTTTGATTCAATGGCTTAAGCCACGTTTTGTTACTTAACCTTATGGACTGAGTGTCCACGTTTGTTTCGTAGCTTCGGCTGCGTTTGGTTACTTACCCTCGTGGACTGGTGTATCCACGTTTGTTCTCATGGCATAAGCCACGTTTGGTTATTTATCCTTATGGACTGTGTGTCCTCGTTTGTAACCTGTTATGTTGAGTTCTCAAAATCTTAAATATTAATTAATATGCGTTTTCGAAATTTACATGATTTTGGCTAGTAATTTGTAGCACTTGAGTTATATGTGAGCAGATTATTTTCATTAAGCATGATAACATAAATTGTTTTCAATTCACTCTTATTTTATAAATATGGTAATGATGTACATGTTTATAAATTTTTGTACAATTACTTTTAACCAGCTGACACCATTATTAGAGATTGTTCATTAAAATTCTGAGAATTTTACCATGGGAATGTTATTCACTGAAAAAAAATATTTTGGTCTCAATTTGTTAGCTAACGACGATTCCACCATCGACCTCAAAAGGGCAACTAGCTACAGTGGGTGAATATTTTGATTGGTATTGTTGCTTGAATGTAAATATATAATTTGTATGTCTTTTTGATTTGAAAGAAAGAGTAGATGCTCTACATAGGTTGTTGATAAACCTTATTTTTGGTTTGTATATTGGTTACTAGTTGAAAGGAGCTACGCTCCTGATTTCCACTATTATCTGTAAAAAAAATTTGTTGTAGAATTTTCAGGAGATCCTAGTTACAAGGGAGGTTTTATCGAAATTTTTATAAAAACTTTGACACTTTCTTATAATAATGAGTTTAAAGGAATTATCTAATTCTCATGTAATTTGATAAATTTTCTTTCTTTTCTTTTGAAAAATGGAGTAAATTTTTATTCTAAGACTTACGGAATGTGTGAGTGGTTCACACCCGTACCGATCACCCTCTAATTTTTGGGATGTGACAGTTTGAAACCTTTGCCAGCGTATCATTGTTAAGGATGAAGGGCAAAAGATAATAAATGCTCATAATTTTTTATATTAATGATAATCAATCATGAATTAATATCATCAATAAATGTATGTGTAGTTGCGCAAGTCATTTTAAAGTTCATATCAAGCATGAGTTTCATCCATTTAAAATCTTAATATCATGAATTAATAAGCATGTATATTTTTTATCTTTTAATTTTATATAAAATTTTAATTTAATCCTTTAATTTTGTAAAGTATTTTTTTAGTCCTTAAACTCTAACATCATTAATTTCAAATGATTATATTTTGTGTCAATCATTATTATTTTAAAAAAATTAAATTCATTATGTCAATATTTAAAAACGTTTTGCCAATATTTGAAAGTTTAATGTAAAAATTTGTTAGAATAAAATTAATAGTGTTAAGGTTAAAGAATTAAAAAGATACTTTATAAAGTTAAAAAATTAAAATAAAATGTTACATAAAGATAAAGAACTAAATATACTTCAATCATATTGTTGATAGTTTTGGAAGTTATTAATGGTTTTTTTTTTAAAAATTATAACGAGATTTTTTCTCATCAGCGTGTTTTTATACGGAGGTAAAAACAAAATCAAATTATGTCAAATTTATATGCTCAAGTTGTAATTCTAAAAAGTATGAATACTCATTATTATTCGTGTTGTTTAAAATCTTATATAATTATTCTTTTATTGGGAAAAAAAATGAATATGAAGAATGATGTATTTTTAGATGCTAAACGAAAGTTTTAATGTTTAAAACATTTGTCCATGAATTTTTTGTATCTAAATCAACTAGCAGATTGGATAATTGGCTATTGAAGATTGAAGGATATAACTTCACAAAATTCTAATCACAAACATTCAAAAGGCAACGGCATGTTTTTTGCCCCCTCCCTCTGAACGTAAATGAATATTTATTTCAAATCCAAAAGTTGAGATTTAAAAAAATTATTGCTCAAGGTTAAAAAAATTTAAAAACAATTATTGCCAAACTTTTTGTTATCTCAATTATCCAAAAGTTGAGTTGCAAAGGATTTTATTTTTTATTTTTTTTATCACAGTTCTTCTTGTTTTTTTATAAGTTGACCAGAGTTATTCAGACAGAATCGGACAAGCGTTATTGTAAATTCTATGACTACAAATTGACTCAATTAAAAGTAACGATCAATATTTCAAAGGTGATTTCATTTAAAAAAATTACAGTAATTTTAAACTCAACTATAAGCTGACTAACATTATAGAGTTATAAAGATGGGTTGGAAGAAAGAAAAAGAAATATAAAAATGGTATGTAATTGAGACATTATTTTCTATTAAGTTTGTTAGTTTTTTTGACCAAGAAAGTATGTTACTTTTTTGTCAAACCGTGTTCTTTTTACACACTGACGCTTATACATTAGCTGTCTAATAACAGCTTAATTCATCCTTTTTTTTTTTAATTTCATTATAAAATAGTAACATAGATCATGCCTAACAAACTAATTGGAATAAACTCAAAAAATTTTAAAATTAAACTTTAGATTTATAAGATTTTATTTATTTTGGATTTATTTGGACAATTTGAATAAATTTGAGCCAAACTCAAACGCCAACGGGCTTAATCCAAATATCCAAATTTCTTTTTTTTGGTTATTTTATAAAATAATGTAAAAATAAAATAAAAAGTTGAAATTATATAGAAATAAAATAAAATAATACCTAACAATTTGAGTATTCAATTCAACCGAATAAGCCCAAAAGTTTAAAAGCTCGAGGAGTTAAAGTCGAGTTTAATTATATCAATTTTTTGATATATTAAGGTATTTTAAACTTGATCCGAATAAGCTTAATCTAAATAAGTACAACCCTCGCAAATTACATGCTCTATATCATATTTCACTTACACCATTTATCTAGTTTTCCAGCATTGACGTCTCACACCATCTCCTATTTGGTTTAATGCCATTGCAAATGTGCAATGATAATCATTATTGTATTAATATTAGGAGAGTAGTTAGTTTTTTAGGTGGACTTATAATAACAACTATTACACATCATTATCAAAATAATGGTAATACTCATTCATATCTCTAACCCAATGAATCTTCATTGTACTCCATTGTCATCTTTTTATTCCAAAATGGTATTAAAATTGCATTGCATTCAATTGTACTGCATTATATTTTTCCAAAAGAATGAAGAATTGAACCAGTTTAGCTTTCAATTAAACACTTTTTTTTTGGGTTTTAATTCACAACTTTAGCCGCCAACTTTTTTACAAGTAGAGGATGTGAAATTTGGAATAAATTCCTGTCACCTAATTTAATTTAATTTTTTTGACAACCTAATTTAATTTAATTTTTTATCTCTATTTTGAATTTTCATGGAAAAATCATCTGGTTCGAGCACGAGGACTCTCCCTGCGTTTCTCGAGAAAATAAACAATAAAAAAGTTCACAAGAGGGCACATCCGGAATCCACGTCCACTATTAACCAAATTTTAGAGCGTACGTCGAATCCGGAACTGTTGGGTAGTAAACACAGCGTACAGAAAAAGCAAACCCAAGCACTTCTTCGCAATTACCCACAGAATTGAGAAAAATACAAAACAAGATTTCAAATAGGAAAAAAAAATATATCTTTTATTTCGAATTCTCTTCCGTATGTGAGAAGTTTCTTTCACAAATTCATCTCTCGAAAAGCTTGCTTCGTCAATCACTCACAGACACTGCACTCAATCGGTTACTTTTACAGTTGCAGCTACTCGGTGGACTCGTTTATCAGTCACTCTCTCTGCCTTTATGGTGAGTCGCAATTCCAATTCACGCGTTGGGAACAGTTTTTGTTTGTTATTGTCAAGCTTAGAATGCATTTCTTCCCGGGTATTTTGTTTGCATTTGTAATTTGACATAAAGAGTTTTGTAGTATGGACGTGGAGGAAGTTTCAAGTTTCGTGGTGTTAGTGGTACGTTAGAATTGTGGGGCTTCTATATTGTAGCGAAATTGTTGAATTATACGCATGTTCTTATTCAAATTTTCATTTTAATTATGCTGCATGCGGTGTAAATGAGTATTCCATTTATTCAAGGAAAAAGATGTTAACTTTATCTTTTTTGGTTCTCTCTGGACTTCCCAGTTTGTATACTGGAGGTGCATGTGAACTTTCCATGGAAACGTTGGTTGGAATTGAGGATAATGACGAGGGGAAGCTTGAAGACAGTGGCGTAGATAGAAGTAGCTCTGCTTTGTCTTCACCAAAGCAGATTGCCAACCCAGTTGTGTACAAGCTCGTGCGGGTATTTTAAACTATTTCATTTTAAATTTTTGAATGAGAATTGGAAGTACTATCTATATGCTACAGGAGGCAATTTAACTGGTGCCTGCTGTACTGAATTTCTTAATTAGTGCTATTGGCCTATTGCAGTTTAAAGGTTATATTAAATCTGACATACTTGAACAGAACCACATGGGCAAGTTTTTTGTGATGAATACTATTGCGTTAGATGGTGAAAAACTAAGTATGCTGTTTTCCTTACATATATTTCGACCTCTATTGATACACACAGCGATTAACAGGGACCTTCAGGGCCTTGCCTAGGCAAATTTATATGGGAAAGTGCATGAGGCTACAGCATATATGTAGATAAAGTTTGATAAATCTGGACCTTTTATCTTCTAATCTGTAGAATTTTTGGTGCCTATGCTGTTGAACAGCTTGAAGGCTGTAGAACCATATCTTAAGTATGCATACTGTCGTGTTTGTAAGCTGAGTGAGCTCAGGCATTCATGTTGATGAATTGTAACCTTTTGTCTCATAATCCATAAAATCTTTTGTGAACATTTTCGTCTGAGTTTTGGGGAGCCTGTATGAACATTATGGTAATTTTTTTCCCAAAAAAAAAAAAATGGTGACACTGTGGCACTTGACTGTCTAGGGCATCTACAGCATTTGACCTATTGGTGTTTGTGAGTCTTTGTTGCCTATGTTGTTGGAAAGATTGAAGGTATTAGAACTGTAGCTGGCTGTCTGCATGTATAATTGTATATGTGTAACTTTGATTGATGAATATAAATATATTCTAACATGGATTGTTAAAGTTGCACTTTGAGATTTTAAATTGTGGTGAGTCTAGTGAATCCAATCTTGTCAAAACATCTTTTTGCAAATACTCATTCTGAACCTGAAATCCAAGACAAGGAAAATTAAGCCATCCATGTAATTGTTACTGAAATAAGAGAATGAACAAAGTGGCTGGTTTAATGTGTCCGTGAGCGCTACAGTGATGTCAGAATAGGACCTTCTGAAGGAAGTGGAGGAGGAAAAGGAATGGAAAGTGAGTTTTAAAACTATGTTTTGCATGTAAAATAAAGTAGATGGAATTCTTGTATTTGATATTCATAATTACAGGATTAAAAGAACAAGATACCTTTCAAAATGAAAAGAAAAGAAAAAAAAAACCATCAGATCTGTTGAACCTGAAACCAGTGCCACTGCTGAACCCTAGAGCAATGAGATACCACTTTTTTGCCACCAAAAATCAGAACCACCATTGTCCTCCATCGCCAACCAAGATTGAAATCAAATGAGCAAAATGTTGAAAATGGATGATGACAGTTTGTTAGAAGTTTCTGTTTGCTAATTAGATATTCTAGGATATTTGCAAGTTGCTAGTTCATTTTATTCTGGTTCATGTTCCTTCTCTGGATTTCATGTTGTCTTTGACTCTGCCTGAATAATAATCATTTTGATATCTAATGTCTAGTGACTTTGCTAAAATAACTATCACTTGAATGTTAATGTCTGGCATGATCATTAGGTTGAAGGTGATGGGAGGTTAGTTCCTGCAACAGATGATGAATTAATTGAGGTGGAGGATTTCCTTGAGTATGACCAGATTGAAATGGGTGTTGATGTGGACACTGCGCTCCATGAAGGATGTTCATCAATTGAAAGGTCTTCCTCTGAGAAGCTTCAATTGGAGTGCTCAGAAGGTATGCGCCTTTTCTTTATAACATATCTGAAAGTTTTAAATGCAGTGTCGAAGCAATTACAATATTTATTCATGCAAACTGAAGATTATGTCTGTCAAAGACCAGGGATTGAAGCATTGCTTATATCTGTCAATTGTTAGGATTATCTTTTTAAGACTATAATTTCCCAACTATTATTTGTTGTTTTAATAACTTATTACCTGTTTGGATTAGAGTTTTAAAGCATGATTTTGAATAAATGTGATTTTTTAAATTGATTTTGATATTTAAAAAAAAAGAGTTAGGTTGATCATGATTTTTGTTTCAAAAATTTTTTCTATTAGTTATTTTGAGAGAATTGCTTGTTTGGATATTGTTTATCAAAGTTACTTTTGAATGCGTAATTATCAAAAAGGTATCAACTTTTATTAGCTTCTCCAATTTACCCTTATAATTTCATTTCATTAGTTATGAAATATAATTTATTAAATGTCGTGAATATTGTATTGATTTTTTAACTTTTGATTTTAATATTAAAAAAATAAAAAAAAATCTTTTTCAGTTAAAGTATGCATCTTGAATAAAAGGACGTCATGACATAGATAAAAATGCACTAAGGTAAATAATTAAATAATAATTATTAGCAAAATTAGTAATATAACATGTCTAACAAAATGTTTAATGGAGAGTACAAATAAAAAAGGAGCAACTATTCTCAAGGGCGAAACAGGGAAGGACATTATTGGCAAACTTTCAACAGGATTTCTTCACCATAGAAGCAAGCAAAGTTGCTTCCAGTTTAATTGGGGTTTAGAGAGGAAACATGATTTTGGAAAAACTGCAAACGTGATGAGTGCCCAAGTGGCATGGGGAACGTTATCCAAAAAAACTAACTGTTGGGATGGAAGAACTAACCCACTTAAATGCCCTATTGAGCATCCCATATTTCTCAATGCAGGACTTGGTATCCTTACTATCAAGTCTGCATCAAAACGCAAAACCAAACACAGCCCGACCCCCCTGCCAAACAGGGGGAATCATGTTTTGTGGTTTCAAGCATGCTTTTAGAGCTCCAGATGGTAAACTGAACAGGCTCTTAAATCAAGATAATCCTCTGTTCATTTATTGTTTGGTTGGATTTGTTTTCTTCATGGGTAAAGTTGGAAGAGCTATGTTGCAATTTATGTTTCAGTTCTCTCAATGATTCTTTCCTTCGTTCTTTTTTCTGGGAAATCATCATGTTTATGATTTTAATGGGTAATTTATTTATTATTTTGTTTCCATCATGTGAATTTTTGTATCTGATTATGTCTGTACTCCATGTGTGTCATAATCAGATACTGCAGAGGCAGATCCAGAGAAGTTAAATGCACGACTTCAGGTATTGGGTTAATTTCATTTTTATTCTCTTGCACTTGTACACAGACACACATTATTGGATTACTTCCACACATTGATGCTTTGTAATTTTTTTTTATTGATGTGTCAATTATGTTTAATCTAATTGCTGTTCCTTTTCCAAGTTGAGAAATTGTTATGACTTAGTGTTGGACTATAGGTGCCTAATACTTAATTCTGTCCTTGTAATATTTTTGATGCATATTAAATGAAATATGGAGCAACTTTCATCTATATTTCACTTTTTTTTTTCATTTTTTGCTTGAATTATTTATTTTCTTTTGGAAAACCTTTAAGCTCTATTCAGTATTGATATGATTTTATGTACCAAAAAATTATTATATTTGTGCAGTTTAGTTGCCTGAAATCTGATTTGGAAAAGACGAGTTCCTACTTTATAGATTGATTTTACTATTTGTAAATTATGTGACAATCTGTACTTATGTACAATGCTATCAGGAAAGATCAGCAGACCATCTCTTTACTCGCTATGAGGGGATTTTTTTTTTCTTCTTTTTAAATATTTTTAACACAGGATAGAGATTTTGGGGAGGAGGGGTGGGGTTGGAAATTGTGTCTGTGTCAGGATATCTTAGTATGTTGACTAATTACTTTCATTTTGGTCCATTTTTATTATTCTGTAGTCATATTTCATATTTAATACATATTTTGTTTAACATTACCAAATGAACAGAGAATCTGTTGCAGAACATGATATAAGATTGTATACTTGCACTGAGGATTATAATGCTTAAATTAAGCTGTAACTATAAATATGTTTACTTACACGTTAGTGGGACATTTCACTTGGATAAAGGGACAATAAATGGTGTCAACTTTACATTGTATAATTACTGCACAAAGGGATAGCTTAAATATTTTATTTTAGTGAACAATGACTAAGGTTAATTTAATTGAAAGCTTGAAAGAATTGGATGCACTTCATTTCAGCTGAAGTATGGCAAATAGGTGCTTGGTTCACATTGGTAAATTGCAGAGATGAAAATAAAAATAGGGATGCTTGGGTTCTTGCCTGTCAGGGATCCACTTTTCCACCCTGAGAGTATGCAATTAGATACTTCCCTGGATCTTCCTGAGTGATTTGTTCAGATTATGCTACAGGGCTTTTTTGCATCAGCTTGCTTTTAACCTTGTAATTGCTTACTTCTGTATAAACTGTGTAAACATACTTAAAGAGCGGCTGATGATCTCATCTATTCTTAGTAGCTTACTGTCAATTTCTCTCCCTGGTGCTTGGCCGGTGTCTCTCTGCTTCTATGCCTACTTGTCCTTGTTTTGTAGTATTTGTAATGCTAGGATCCTTCTTGACTTATATAATCTTTTGTAGTATATTGAGCAGATGTTGCAGAAGGTCAAGGAGGAAGAGAAGCTTCATTTGGCCTGTGGATCTCCTGGTCTTTCCTATGTAAATGTAGACAGCCAGTGTTCGGCTGCTGATTTGCCTGTCATGGATGGGATAATTCAGTGTGATACTTCCTTCCAGGAAATTATTCCTTCTTCAGCACCATCTTTAAATAACAGTCATAGTAATCAATCACAAAATATTGGTGGGTGTTCTAGACCTTCGGAAGGACAAATAGAAAGTGGATTATCTACCTCTGCTGTCTATTGTGATTTGAAGCCTGATTTTTCTATGATAAAAGGAGAAATATGCTTGGACAAGTTATCAATTAGAGAACTTCATGAACTATTCAAAGTGACTTTTGGTCGGGAAACTACTGTGAAAGACAAGCAGTGGCTGAAGAGGAGGATTGCCATGAGTTTAACTAACTCATGTGATGTTTCAGCAACAACTTTCATAGTTAAAGATAACAAGTTAGTTAGAAAATGTGAGGAAGGTATTGATGGAAATGTGGATGCTGTCCTCTTCAAGGATACTACTGCTGGAGAAGAGGATATCAACTGTAGGGATTTATCATGTGCTGAGGGTATTGGAAATGAAAATAATCAAGTTGTTTCTGGAAAGAGACTGAGAAGTCATAATGGGGAACATGATTTGTGCAGTGAGAGTCTTCAGACAGAACAAAGAGCTGCCAAAAGAATCCGTAAGCCCACTAGGAGATATATTGAAGAGCTCTCTAAAAATGAGTCCAGGGACCACAATCCTAGGTTATTAAGTTCAAACAGAAGTGCGGAACTTGGGCATGTCTCTCCAAACTCATACAATGGTTCTGCTAGGAATGTTTTTTCAGAGGGAAGAACTATTGTAACTAGGTTTGACTCTCTGGGAGGTTTGGGAATTTACATACCTTGTGTTTCCCGAATTCGAAGATGTCGTCCAAGGAAAAATATCATGCCTCTTATGGTGAGCGGTGCTGTTTCATTTCAAATTGTATGTTTCATTTCTCTAGTTTTAGATAATTGCCCCTCAAGCATTCTTCATGTTATGTAAATTATAATTTATTTTTTACAAATAGAATGATATGATTCCGTCCCAGAAATTTCATCAAAGCAGTGGCATGGTTGAGGTTGCCAACTTAAGCAATGAGGCCTTTGGAGAGCATGGTTCTCAAGAAGATGAGGGTAGGGACAAAGTCTTAAAATCCAGATCCACATCTTCAAAATTTCAGCAGCGAGTAAGTGTGTGTGTGTGTGTTGTGCCCCCCTTCCTTCTGGTCACTGGATTTGGTAAAAATTAGACACTGGATGAATTCTCAGTTCAGAATGTTTACTTGTGTAAAAATTACCATGTTAAATAGTCAAACTCAATGGTGGAAAACAAAACTTTTGTGCATTTCAGGCGGGATAGAACTAGATTAGAAAATACATAGAAATGGCTTAATGTGAATTTCTTGTAATATTCCTCATTCAAGGCTATACTTCGTGTACGCACAACAACCGGTCATTAATCTCACTGTCTGTTTAAGCTCAAGCGGTTGCTACATGTTTTGAGAAAAATAATTTCATCTGGTGGATAGTTCTTGAAAATTTTTATTCCATTAATGGATTTCACCTTTTTTTATGTTCTGAAAAATGAAATTCAGCCTTATGTTTCATCTGTGTAGTATTTTTTTTCTTTTTTTAAATTAAAAAACAGCAGCTAGTATTCAACTAATAAAGATTACAGCAACTAAAGTGAACCCCAAGGACCACTCCCTGTCATCAACCCCCATCTCCTCCTTACAGCAAGGTAAGGGTTGATCAAATGTGCAGAAAGAATGAACACTATTGTGAGTCAATCTAGCTGAAGTATCAGCATTCTGTACAAATTCTCTTGGATGGAAATCAAAATAAAGAGCCCAGCTGTTAGTGATTAATCTCCTTGCTTCTTGGATGATGTCTTGATGTGGATGGTCTCACTGAAATTCCCTGATAACATCTGTTCATTATTTCTTGGGGCATCTTTGAGACGTAGGAAAATCCAAGGGTCATTGTAAAAGATGGGAGTATTAGCTTAAGAAACTAGGTAATTCACGCTAGCTTATATGTTCCTTTGCCAATTCTCTTCAAGAAGATCCTAGTTTGTCATTTGGGGTTCATTGATTTCTGTAATGGCACTGGTTGCTTTTTGTTCTCCAATGTAATTCCTTGACATTATAATTTGTTTCTGATATTTTCAATTGTTTGGGTGTGCGGGTATGTTGGATATAGTCTGCTGTTGAGCAGAAAGATGAACAATCTCCACTACTGGACAGAATTGAACCACGACAGGAATCAAGACTGAGAAAGGCAGATCTATCTAGCTATAGTTCAGATGACAACATAGTGACTGTCCCCACTTCAAAAGGTGGCATGAGAAGAAAACATCATAGAGCCTGGACCCTTGTTGAGGTGATGAAATTGGTTGAAGGTGTGTCACGGTGTGGAGCAGGGAGATGGTCAGAGATCAAACGGCTTTCCTTTGCTTCTTACTCATATCGTACGTCTGTTGATCTTAAGGTATTTTCAGTTTTGGTTTTTAACCCATCTCATGGATGTTTGATCATGTTTATAGCTGGGCAGCAGGCAGCTGAATGCTGATTTTCTAATGCAGGATAAGTGGAGGAATTTGCTTAAAGCTAGCTTTGCGCAGGCAGCTTCAGATGAGGGTGTAAGTTCTTACCATTATTTTACTTTGATCTTGTTGAGTTCAGCCCAAGTTGGCTTTTGATATCCCATGTCCTCTGCCAGCACATGCCGTGAACTGTGTCATCGAGTATCCTTCACGGTATTTTTGAATTGAGGAGAAGCGAAGGTTTAAAACCTCTTTATCCCTTCCCTTTTTCAGCATTCTCCATACATACTGAGAGCTGGTTATTACATAATAGTAACATTTTGCCACTTTTAATCACTTTTTATGCACCTAAAAAGAATTATTTATCACTTTCTGGGGTGATTCTCACGTATGAATAATAGTTCCTTTGATGACCGGAATGTTGTTTATTTTTCTATAGCACTATTTTATCCATTTCCTGATAACTGACTTTCCAGAAATATGTCTGGTCACAAGGGAGTCTTAGCGGCATGTAATGTTTTTAAGATCAGCTTAGTTGATTATTTTGACGTTAAATTCTGTCTGTTCTCTTTTCCTCCTCTGTGACAGGTGAACTCGAGGAAGCATGGTACCGTCCCTATTCCTGAGCCAATTTTAGTACGAGTAAGAGAGCTTGCCGGAATGAATTCTCAGGTACCTACGAGCTTCAGCTCAAGCAAACTAACAGCCTGTACTGGGGTTGCTCATGATGATAGGTCAGGGTACTTGTAGCCTTGTAAATAATACCAGTTTTAGTTGTCGGCCCATAAAAATAAGAAGCTAACTCTTGCACCGCCTTAAACCGAATCCTATCTTGGATGGGTGCTTGGATCCATGAAGTCTTGTAGGCGTTAAGAAATTGTCCAGAAGTGTAATGTACTGACACGATCATTAGTTTTGTCTTATGTTAGTTCTTCACTGTAAATCTGTGATCTTGGAAATACATGCATTTGTCAGTGGCGTGTCCCCTGAAAAATGTAGTTAGATGAAGTACTGAAGAGAGAGAACTTGCGCGAGTATCTACCAGTTTTCAATTTCAGTTTCTTTCTCATGTTACTGTAAAAGGTCATGAGTTTTTCTAGCACTCGATATTTATCAATCAATGCTATTGCACTATCATGTTTACATGCTAAACACGTAGTAGGGTTTGTTCAATTCATAATCATGCATATTACATAACTATAGGCTAGTACTATTTATAATAACAGAGCCTACTTGCTAATTAGCCCCCGTAAAGAAAAAGAAAATAAAGGAGAATGGAGATATCATGCAATCATGTTGGGTTTTTATCCAAGTTTAGCTGCTTTCTTATCTCAAGTTTTCAGCCTATGGTTCGCTTAAATTTAAGTTATAAATAAAGTAATCAAGTGGGGTCGTTGTGGTTTAGGACATCATTTAAATGAACAAGGACGTGGCGTACAAGAAAGAATAGAATTAATAGATGCAATTTCCAATTTTCCCTTCGAATGTAATCTTCAGTTGTCGACGGGAGATGCAAACTAATTTGATATATGCAATTTTTTTTATATAAAAAGACCATTTAAAGAGGCTTGCATAAACTTTTTTTTTTTTTGAAAAAATAAAGCTATAGAATTAATAAATTGTTAATTTGATCCTTCCCCACCCCCAAGTTAGATCTTCTGCTGAATCTAAATCAGTAAATCCTTTGATTTAAATTATTTGATTGTTATTTTATTATAACATAGTATAATAACAATAATAATATTAATAATATTCATTGCATCTCCTCACTGAAATGTCCCCCTGGCCTCCTTGCATTCGATGTTATGAAGCTATCTGTCATATTTCATGTTATTACGATCAGGATATGCTTAGATTCCGTTCAATTTATAATAAAATTTATCCATTAAAGTAAACCTTAATAGGTCTCGATCCGCATTTGTTAACTTTAGAGACGGAGAATACTTAATGGATTTCCATGCTTATCTGCACATACTTGACACAATATCCCCGCGAGTTAGATCACTTTTTCCAGTTTTGGCAATAAAAAAGTGTAGTACTTATTTGAAGAGTAAGAAACTTGCTGAACAAGCATGAACCTTAGCAGAAAAGGACGATATAAGCAAAATATAATTCTCTTCGTATTTGCCTGCTGTTATTTGTTTTTAGAGTTTGTTGGATAAACATCTCTTGACTTCTGAACAACACACGAAATGATTGGGTAACCCTGCTTCTTCGACGATAAGCTTTCCTCTTCTATTTTCGTTCTTGCCTTATGCCGCTTGTAAGATCCTTCATTCACAGCTAGACGCCCGTGTCACTTCTTTGTAATTATCATCACTTTTTGCCTCGGTGGGAAGATAATAGATATAATAATACAATTGGATGTCATAGCTAGTTTTTTTTCCCCATACTCAGCAAGCTGAAATAGCGTTAAAAATTAAATAATGAATCAGATCATAAATAGACACGAATTTATATCTATATATAGAAGGTTTATGAAGATGGTATAACCTAATGTCTTTCATCTGCTCCCACGACATTGTTGAAGCCGGATTGTTGATGGGTTGTATTCATAGTAATTGTCAACCAATGTTGAATAGGGTATTTAAGGTTGCTTCCAAAGCACGTGCTTTTGGTGCTTTCTGCCAAATATGGGATTGCCTGATTATGCTTCAATTCTGATCGTAGCAGCCCTGATAGCTGCACTTTTATTCTTCAGTCTCACCATGCTTAGTTGGTGTACCTACAGAAGTATTGATCTTATACAATCTATTCCATCCACAACAGCAAACTTACCTCTTGATAACAAGCTCCAATGCTGCAGCAAAAGCCTAGAGTCTCATTCCAAGACATTCCAGTACAAAGTTGCAGAAACTGTACAAGGCACTGATCAGACAGAATGTATCGTCTGCTTGACACCCTTTGAAGAAGGAGACTCTGTGAGGCAGCTTCATAGCTGCAAACATATCTTTCATATGATTTGCATTGACACTTGGCTTGCCTCTCATTCTGCCTGCCCTTTGTGCAGAAACCAGATAGACCATGTGCCTTCTCCTCCAAGTGCCACTGAGGAAGTGTCCCCTCCAATAAGGTCTCTGGCTTCAGAGGAAAATGGCCACAATCAGATTATCTTGTTCCTTGTCAGCTCCTGAATCCAATCATCGCCTCCTAACATTATCAGAGCTCTGTGTAGGATCAGACAAACTTGGGTAAAGTTTTGTTCAGTTTTTAGTGTCTGATTTTTCAATAAAAAAATTAACATGCGAATGAATATAATAGGAAGAGATTTCCTCCAAAGGCTTTGTGTTAAGCTTCTTTTAATCAACCAGTGAATTATAGATGATTTACATGGTAAATAGAAATAACAACATCAAGCATAAAGTTACATATGCGACTTCTCCTTCAAAGATTATGTGGTGATATGGATATGAACACCGCGTAATTGGTATATAACTCTTGATTTCCATCCTTCCTGGAGCATCTTCTCAGTTCACACCCTCCTTTTACATCTTTCTAAGATTATCTAACCTAGCCTGCAAATCATCATCAATTCCGCCATCTTCATTGCCTGTTGATTCAGCTTGAGCAGCTCTGTTCTTTGCAGCAGGAGCAGTGACGGAAGTTGATGAGGGTGCATTCACAAGCTGCACGTTTAACAAAATTGATATCATTATAAACGTTACTGCTTTTATAATTAAAACAAGTTCAACAGCAATTCTGTTCATTGGTAAGTAGCTATCTTCTAGTTAGCAATGAGAATGGCACAGGAGAGTAATGGCCTACCTCAGAGTTGATATCGATTCCAATCTCATCGAGCACCTGATTCACAAGCTCTTCTGTCTGTTCCTCCTCTTCATCACCTTCCAAGGCATCATCAATTGCATCTCCCATCACCTCTGTCGTCAGTTCCATTTTTTCATTCTGCCTCTCAAACTCTTGCATTATCCTCTGTAAGGAAGGCAAGTTCATCTGCCTATTCATTTGGCCCATCGCTTTGGTAACTCCTTTCATGGCCTCCCCCATTGCTTGAGTTGATTTCAGCGTCTGAGATTGATCTTAAAGAGTCATTTTAAATTATTTGATAGTGCAATTATTTTATACATTTTCATAACCTAGATGCGAACAATGAAATCTTAATAGGCTAGTCTCAATATCAGGTGCCAAAACTGTCAGATGAAAGAAGAAGAAGAAGAAGAAGAAGAAGAAGAAGACAGGGATGTTCAGTTTGCACCTGATCTTCGCAACCCAATTCAGCATCAGAAACAAAAAATGCACACAATCACACTCGATATCCCAATTCTAGATCTGCTTCATTTTACGACATCAATAATTTTATGCGGGTATAGCATGGTATGTACATTTTTTGCGTTAAAATGTGGAATCCAATCCTCCAACAATAGTTATGTAACGACATCTAGTATAGTATAGCAACTTTGCCCACATAAATTTAAATAGCTTGGCCAGACAACCAACAACCATGACATCTAATGTAATGCCATCCTAATTCTTCTTCTCCCCCCCCCCCCAAGCTCAGGAGGAGCTTGCATCCTAATTCAACTCTGCTGCATTTTAGAAGAACATCAATAATCTTATGGAGGTATAGCATTGTATGTACACTTCTTTATCATCCATTGTACCTGACTGTCACAATTATCTGCTCAAAATATATATGAGCATGTAAAAGGGACTTCAAGTTCCTGCACCCAGTTAGGAGAATCAGAAAGAATAGCAAAGCATACCTGAATTCTTAAAGCAACACCCTGAAGTTGCGATTTAAGCTTGTAAAACTTTTCAATCTGATGGCGTGTTCTGATAAGGTCCTTTGCCATTACTCTTACTGCACCCTGAACAAATGTATACCAAATGCACAAATTGTTATAACCAAATCAAAGCAGAGCGAATAAAAGTTGTGTTCCTAAACAAATGAATGTAGTACTTCAAGAACAACACCCCATTAAATTGATCGCAAGCATCACAAACAAACAATTTAATTATTAAAAAAATATACTAGACTTAAGTCCAGTTCATATTTGATATTAGATACTAGAATATAAATATAACACAAGGAGAAAACTTTTTTACGGACCCAATCATGTGACACTGGAACATCATAGCGAACACTTGATGGAGGGGAAAAAATGCATCTAAATTTTGTACTTCAAAATAATATTTGTAAAGCAAGTACCATCTGTCCTTGTTTGGCATTCTTCTTGATCTCAACAATCAACTTCTTCTCTTGAGTTTGCAAACCCTGCCTTTCCCTTTCTATTTCTCTAATGGACTTGTCCAACATCCTTTTATTTTCCCTCAAAAGCTCTGCCACAAAGAAACAATTTTTGTTCATTCTAACAAAATCACCCTACCATTATTTATGGCTAAATATTCATGTTCCATTCGTTTCAATAAACCACGCAATACTTCGATAAGTATGCAATTTGAAAAAAACGCTCAGTCCCTTTCTCTATCCAAATAAAAAAAACTCCATTCACTATAGCACCCCATTTTGATTACGTCAATCGAACAGCTAAAATTTGGCACTATAACAAAACCAGTAAAGAACTCCAAAATTAACCACAATCCCGTGTTTTATTCAAGTTGGCTAACACCATTAGTTAGAGCATCCCCTTTTTATTACTTCGATCTTAAAGCTAAAATTTGGTAAACTATGAGAAAACCAGTAAAAGAAACCATTCAACTTATCGACAATGAGAAGGCTAAATGAAATCAACTCCGATTGTTTCGTCTGTCCAATTTATGAGAAAACCAGTAAAAGAAACCATTCAACTTATCGACAATGAGAAGGCTAAATGAAATCAACTCCGATTGTTTCGTCTGTCCAAATTGGACAGACGACAAACTGATGTAGCCTATTGATTGCTTCGATTATAATTCTAAAATTCGGATAACTACAACAAAAGCAGTAAAGGAGAAGAAGAACAAAATACCAGCTGGAGTTTTTCTACGGCCGAAAAGAAAACTCATCTTCGTCGACTATATATGCTGAAAAGCACAGAAGGTTTCAGATTATGTGATCCCTTCCTTTGTTTTCTCGCCTCACTTAGCCTTCTTGGGTGCCTCTCTTGCTTCAAGTCAGCGCAGTGCGCACAGACAAGCTCGGTTCGGTTGAATAGTTGTTACGGCCTCACGGATAGTTTTTGGAAACAATTGTTTTTTCCCCCTTTAATTTCAATTTATAATATTATTTAATTTGATAATTCTAATTTTTTCGGTGGCATTTGATTATTCTTATAGAAAATATATCTTCCTACCTGTGACTGAGATTGGTTTTTCCAAAAAAGGCTAATCCTTTCCAAATGACCAATTGAAATTGAAATATTTTTTTAATACTAGATGTAAAGCATTTTTTTAAAAAATTAAATATTAAAAAATATAAATATTTTTAATTTTTAAAATGATCATTTTTTTTTAATATTCTAATTAATAATAACTTTATATTTATTATTGAGTGTTTAATAAAATAAATATAAAAAAATAAAATTATTTTTAAAATAAATAACTATTTTATTAAAGTAAAATTTGATTAAAAATATTTTATATATTTTTTAGATAAAAACTTCCATCCTTGAGGCATTTTGCTGCCTTTTTATTGGCCAATTTGCCGCCTATAAATATATAAATATAAGTTTTAGGCTGGATTGTAGTTGGGCCAGAAAGAAAGCCCAAGTGGGACAGATCTATTCAAAGGATAAGGGCCCAAAAAATTGCCGAAATTCAAACACCGACGATAAGCTTTGCTTGAAACGTTGACCAAAATTAATTCATTCTCATTATTATAGTTACCACTTACCGCCTGCAATCATCGACTTTACAACCTATTAAAGCACAACGTGTGTGACAGATATATCCAACCACTATCAAAAGTTACATTTCGGTTGGGATGATCCGATTTCCTAATATTATATTTACATGTACAAGCCCAGCATTTTCATAATAAAATGGGCATTGTCAGTTTATATTTATAGAGGATATTCCAATCTGAAAACGAAACCATTAATGTCACCAGCTAAAATAGGTCCCTGGTCCGACAAGATATTAATTGATTGTGGGAGAGAAAGGTCCAATGTAAGGTTTTGTCTCAATCAGGGAAATCTGGATTCTCTCAAGTATTACGTTTTAAAAGGCTGAAAAAATTAACCTGCAGGCTTCCTTAATTAGTTCTTTATCCCAGTTCTCTCAAGACCCCTATTATTTGAAAAAAAAAAAAAAATGTTAATTTTGCATCAGTGTGCGTAGGATGGATTTGGGGTGTCGTCCTCTCTAATGCCCCTTCTAGTACTTAAAATCTAAATCCTCCATTTAGAACAATTAGATAAAATTTCTCTGATCGTTAGCTAAAAGAAAAGGTTGATATTTTGGACATCAGAAGGGTCAACACATAGCAAACACCACAATTTTTTTTTGGCAGCATTTGAATTGGTGAATTTAAATTTTAAATTTGAAATGTTACATTTTAAATATATATTTATTTGAGTAGTTTAAAAAAAATTGAAATGGAGGAAATATATGAGTTGAGATTCAAAACAAAAATGATAAATTGAGAATAAAACATTTATTTATGTTTTTTAATCAATAAAAGATGAAAATGAGAACAAGAGAGAGATATAACTAAAAATGCAATATTTAAATAATTAAAATTTCAAATAACTTGACTTTAAAAAAATTTTAAAATTATAAATAAATTATAATAAAAAATAGATTTAAATTTGTTTTAATCTAAATTCATAAATTTTTATATATTTAAATAATAAGTTTGAACTAAGTACAAATCCAAATTGTCGTTAATTCAAACCTATCATTAGGCTCTTTGCATTAGCCAATAGCCAACCCTAGCAGAAAGCGTTTTGTGGGCCCTGTTATAAATGCTTTGTACATTGGCTCGACTCTATATATCACAAATACTTAATGTTACTAGATTACACCAAATGATGACATAATTAATTATTTTTGCTTTTATATGTATAGATATATATATATATATATATATATGTATATGTTAATGTAGTACAGACTACAGTTGTGTGATTGATTTCAAGCATGAATATATGGAAACTGTTAATTACAAGCAAATTGCTTTTAGAACCAAAGTAGAAACTTTTTATCTGTCAATCCGTGTCATAGATATAATAGGGGACATTTAATTAGGTGAGATGATGATTATCATTGTAATGACAAATCAATCTAGCTAGGGTTTACCCCATTTTCAAAATGCCCTATACACTAGATTGCTGCTTTTGGCATATTTATAATTTTGATTAGCACCACAATCATGGATTCCTCTCCCAAACCTTGATTCCAATATTTTAATTATAAACTAAGTAATATAATTTTGGATTACAGTACTTTTTCTGTTAATTATTTTTTCGTGCTTCTTCTTCGTTCAAATTGATCTTTCTTGAAACAAATAAAATTATATCTGATTTTCTTGTTTGGAGGCTCAATATATATACATATAGACCTATACAGTATCCCTGTTGCGTGTATATATTTACATACATGAGATTTCCGATGGAACAGACTTAATAACTCATCAGTTTTGGAGCTCAAGTCAACTTCATGAAACTCATTTTCAAATGCATAGTAAGATATTCACAGTGTCGTGCTGATGACCTAGCTAGCTAGCTAGTAACCTTTTTGTGACATTTTCGCGAGTGTTATATAGCTACTGAAATATATAGGTCAGGTCATTCTCATTCAGCCATTTGGTTCTGCAATTGACTTTTGTTGATTTTTTAGTTTTACATCGCTATTTCATGTCTGCAAACCCTAGCTTATTAATCATCACTTATTACGTTTATCCCATAAATTTGCCACTAGCTAGCAGGGCTCATGTTATGTCAACTTCATCAATCTCTGTTGAATACAAACATAGATACATATATATATATATATATATATAAAACATCTCTTTTGATCCTTACACTTTATTTATATTTTATTATAAGTATCTTTACTTTTTTTTCAATAGTTTAAATTCCTATAATTTTATTTTTTGATATTTTAGATCTCTAAATAAATAAAATAAACAAAGTGTAAGAATTTTAAATGAACATAAAACACTAAAAAATAAAAATATAGGGATCTAAAATAAAAAAAATAAAAAACTTATGATAAAATATGAGTAAAATGCATGATTAAAATATATGTTTTTCCTATATAGATATTGTGTGGTAAATATGCTCTCTTTGGGAGGCTCTAGTGGCATAAATTACTCCACTGTGTTCATGTGCTGCAACCCATTACTTTCAACAGTACTCTTTCACTGTGAAATCTTCTCTTGCACTATAGTGTACAATACTTTCATGACAGTTAAATTTGCATTTTCACAACAGTATGTAGTAGAAATGATTGTAATAATAATAGATAATTTTTACGGTGGGTTGAAATAGAACTGTAGTGAAATTAAGAAATTTTGACGTATTTCTTATAATTAAAACAAAGTTTGAACCAATTTTCTCTAAGACAACCCATGGCCAGAAAAAAAAAAGCCAATAAGACATCCCAATCAAGTTATATATCCTACTATCATACGCCCAAGTATTAGACGGAAGAAAAGCAAATAACCAAACATTAAAGTATATATCTAGCAAGAGTATAGTTAATAAAAGAGTGATCCAATCAACGAGCATGTCCAAAGGTCTAAAGTTCGACCTTGGGAAATGAAGTTATGTTAAATACTTGTTGGGGGATATTTTTGCCCTTACAATCTGATCTGGCTTGATCTAAATTAATTGAGGGTCTTAAAGATTGTACTCTAAATACCATGGTATTAAAAACTGGACCGGACTGACCGGGTCAACCCGAAAACCGGTGAACCGGTCCTTTGTCCGATCTGGGTTTGCTCTTAACCCGGTGAGGGAGTGAACCGGTGTAACCCGGTCAACTCGGGTTTAACCCGGTATAACCCGGATAACCCGGTGAGTTGACTGGGTTAACCGGGTTAATATTTTTTCAGACTTTCACCCCAAAACGACGTCGTTTTTGATTTTTTTTTCATTTTTAATTTTTCAGAGCTCTGAGTTCGGAAAAAAATAACAAAAAAAAGTAAAATTGAAGTCAAAAAATGAAAAATTAGAGATAGAGCATGCTAAGTCCAAAAATATAGTATTTTATTATTGTTAGACTTTTGAGTGGTTGGATTTGGTTGAATGTTTTTATAATTAATATCTTTTTATTTAAATTGTATTATTTTAATCACGATCGGTTTGCCACCGTTCAACCCCTGGTTCAACCCTGATTGAATCACTAACCCGTGACCCAATGCCATGATCGATTTAATGACCGGTCCGGTTTTACGTACCTTGCTAAATACCAAATGCAAATGTATATGCAACAATAAAAAATGACAAAAGAGTGATCAAATTGGTAAAGATCAATGTAATCAACTCATATTCTACAAAAAGTGTAGGTTTGATTAATCTTCCTACTAATAACACAATCTTGTTAACCGATAATTTGTAGGTATATTTATGTATACACTGTTTGAAAGATAACGTTTTGACATTTTGTAACCGCATAATATAAGTTATAGAGCAAACTCAAGGTATATATACCGTGTCTCAATGATTGTTCACTGTGGGATATTTTTTTTTCCCCCTCTAAGAAATCTAAAACGGAAAGGCCGTGTGTGTTTGCGCTAAGCACCATGTGAAACCCATTTAGTTAGTTTTAATAACGTACCATGTAACAAAATCATGAATTTTAATTATTTTTATGTTGTCAAAATGTGAATGGACTTAAATTAATCTTAGAAGGTAAATTTTAATAACTAATATATGATAGAGAGGATCACATCCAATAAGTCCTTGAGAAAATTATTCGCAAACAAGGATTAAAAGCAAATCTTATTAAAAAAATAAATAAATTATGTTTCCATTTTAATAAAAATTCATTCTGTATTAGTCCTTACTCTCTTTATTTCTACATATAAAGAGAAAAAAATTATATTACGCAATTTAAAAAGTTGGTTAACAATAATAATTATATCTAAAAATAAAAAAATTAAACTAAAATGTCTTATGTTCATCAACATAAACATACATTAATTATTTTTTGATAATGTAAATTATGAGGGGCGATTTAAAAATATGTAATAAATATTTATTAAAATATGTAATTTTACTTATATAAAAAAATAAAAAATAATAATTTTTTTTATAAATAGAAACGAAATAGTATTTGTGAATAATTTTTTTTAGGGATATTTAAATGTGATTCTCCTTATATAATAAAGTGAAATGAACTACACAGTTAAATACGTTCGGTGTTCATCTGCTTCGATTCTTGTTTTTGAACCATTCCTCACAATTACATTTATATGACCTCTTTCAGCAAGATGTATTAAAAAGAAAAATATTTGAAAAAACAAAAAAGATGAAGTGGATGGATGCACGATGTGGTTGAAAGGCACAGTTCATATCCCAATTAATATATGACCACGAACTTTCGTATAGCAGCCCCGTGCGTGGAAAAGTGACAGAAAAAACTGATGGAGGCAATAATTATAGTCCATTGGTTTCCAAAGGGAACACGTTATTATTATAATAAATATGAACTGAGTCCATATATATCTGACAAAAATGATTGCTTTTTTGCCAGCTCCCCAATAATCGAACCGGAACCACTGAAACCACCATTAATTACACACACACTCTGATGATACAGATTCTGTGAGCTTCAAGCTTTTCAGCAAAGTTCGAGAGAGACTTTCTGATGTCTCAAGTACGTACACTTAACTCCTCAATAATTTCCTGTAAGCAGTTAGATCATATGGATACAGATCACAGATATGTAACTGTTTTCTTGCTTCATTGTCTCATCATTAGAGCCACCACATAATATATATATATATATATATATATAATTATTCTTCTCAAATTTTTTATATTAAAAGCTACTGGTAAGGTACAATTAATTATTAAGTGATTAAGTTATATTAAAAAAAAACGTTTAGGAAGCAATGCATGGGCTGGTGGTTGAGATCGTACCAAAATGAGTTCTCCGTTACTATTCTTTGTTTATAATTATGCTTTGGTTATGCCACTTGATTAGGATTTAAAACAAGCTTATACACCCTTATTTTTTTCCCTCGCAGAGTGGGATTTATTATTATAGTCTAATAATATCGGTCAGGGTTAGCATGAGATAAAATTGACTTAAAATTACATTATCATTTTTCATCTTAAAAATAATCAATATCTAGTAAATTTCATGATATTAAAAATTGGGTTAACTCGACCGGTTCAATTAGTAAACTATTGAACGAGTATCTTTGATTTATTCAATAAAACACTAAGATTATGACTGATTCAATTATAATTTGACTTTAGTTTTGACTATTAACTATTAAACTAGTATTTTTAACATATTACTGTCTTTAAAAATACTCAAATCATGCTCTAAAAATTCATATACCAATAGTTATGACACTTGGCTATTTTGAGAATCAGCATGTATAGAGATCAATAATTAGATAACTTCATACATGATTTGGATAACGAAAGATTGAAACTCTAGGCATAACGCATTTAATAATTGTCTCCGTGCAGTGAAGAAGTTTTCTGGGAGAAATCAATGGCATTCTTTTGGGTTTCCCTAGGGTTTGTACGTGAAAGATATATAGTTAAATCTCAAGCCTAGCTAATACACCAATTTGTGAGTTGTGACAGATCAATGAAAAGCAAAAGGCAAAAAAATTAAGTCTCTCTTATGAGATATATCCATCAAGCAGCTATCTTTCTGCAGCTTTAAGTTTTGAAATCAATGAACTTTCATAGATAGTTGAACCTGATGAATTGCACACCCCACTTCTGTAAGAACAGGGGGAAAAAAAAAGAAGGTAAAGCAGATCAGAATCTCTCTTTTCTCTTCCACAGGTTTTGTCTTTCCAAAGAGAAAACAAAAGTTTCCCAGGCTAACCACTAACTGTTTCAAGACAACAATCATCTCGGGATCCCCAGAATTAAATTCTCTTCAATTTCTTTTTTGTCAAATTTATTATTTGTTTCCTTTTTCCATTTCTCACACAGACATTGAATCCAGAATCTCTTTATTTGCTTTTTTATCGTTTTCTTTCTCTAAAGCTGCCTTCTCGACACATATCTTCAAAAACCCTACCACCAGTCAACCGCCACTTTGATCTCCCTACCACTAACATACCCTTCCCAAATTCCAAAACGAAATAATTTATAAGTAATTAAGTACAAACATCACAATTTAAATTTTCTACACCCTAATTATATATATAGATATTCATGTATTAATCCAAGCAAAATGCATGCTACGTTATTCAGGAGAGCATATTACACGTCGGAAAAGGATCCTCTTTAACACTCTAGGTATCTGGAGGACGTTCAGATGATGCATATAAGAAGGTTGAACATATACTATACATGTTTCGGAGAATGATCTTAAAATAAGGAATAATTAAAATAAGTTGCAAATATAAATTAAAATATTTATAAATTTAAGAGTTTCCATTATATATATATATATATATATATATAACATTTGAATTCTGAAAGTAACTTCCCATTTATATTGAGTTTTCTATTTGATTTATAATTGCCTGAATCAATATTTACAGCTTATTTTAAAAAAAAATTGTCATTAATTTCCTATTTTATGACTTTTATTATCATTCTCCCCGCATGTTTTGATTCAAAACTTGGCATATGAGATTCACGAGTCTCTCTAAACACACACCAAATCTTTAACTCAACTCCATCCAGTAATGTATGACTTCTTTCTTTATATTGACTTGCACTTCACTCCCACCAACTAGAGAAATCGTTTTCTCTACATTCATCAATCTCTCTTATTTGTGTACATCTTTTTGACCAGATTATAGAGAGTCAATTATATCTGTGTGTGTGTGAATGTAAAGACTTCAAAGTAAACCCTGGAAAACACGGAACGTGACAAGTGATATACAAGCAAGCGGTGGAACATGAGTGGTGGGATTCTTTTGCTAGGCAGTAGGGGGGCAACGTTATTCAAACACAAGGTCCCCTCCACTACACACACACACATCATCCTATATATCCCACTTTCAAAAATAATACATGAATAATACCAATATATTGTGAATCAGATTGTAATAAACATATCAAACATTAGAAAACCATAAGTTTATAAATAGATAACACATGAAACACTACTTTGTACACACGTATATAGCTATATAAAACAAAATCACAGCTGATGATAAATTGATTTATGTATGTGTGTTTGGGGGGGGGGGTGTCGTGTGATATATAGTACTCTGATGACATACAGAAATCTCAAGGGGATTACTAAAGGACAGAGCACACGTGCATCCGTGACAGTTCTGGGACACGCAGGACCATCTAATCACGTGCAGCTGCGAAGCAAAATGCAAACAAGTTCAGAGAAAAGAAAGAAGACACGGTAACGTTTTATGGCAAAAGGAATATTTTTTGTATATACTGATACTGCGTCAACTTAGGAACATATATAGCAGCAAAGGGGGAAAAAAAGGAACAGTTACACAAAGGAACAACATATATATGACCTAGCAACAAATTCTTACGTTGGTAATTACTAATAATTAAGGTTAACTTCATATGTGTGTGGGTGATTACATATCATGTATTTATACATGATCTGTCGTTGTCCATTTAATTAAGATGGTGTCCAGATGGACCATAAAGGATAATGTTAGAAAGATCAATTTAATTTTTGATTTTTTAATTAATTTATAATTTTTTTTTAAAGTCTGACCTGGAACGAACAACTTTTGATTTTTTTTTAGAGTACATCTTTCTAGTCATAAATTAAAATGCCTCAATCAAATATTCAATTATTAAGATTATATATGAGAGGTGCAACTAACTTACATGTCATTAAATTCATCCAAAAGTCCATCAATCTGTTAATGAAACTGCTTGTAGACTCATTATTAATTATTAAATATTCTAAACCACTTGACTGTTCTATGAAAATAAATTGATCTATTCGTGTTAGTTTAAACGCCACAAGTTAACGTACGTACGTGTCCTTGTCTCTTATTATTTCATGGTAAGGATTAAGATCTAATTAATTAAAAGGGGAAAAATCTTCCAGCTTTTCTTCCTTCTATGTATAAATTGTAAAGATTAAGGGCATGATAAAACTTTTAGTATATATGAAAGATAATATACATAGTTGAAGAAAACGAATAAGCATGCATAAAAGAACAATTGATCAGTCCAAATATATATATATATATATATATATATCTAATATGAACTATAATAATTAAA